>NW_026115079.1:0-96000 GCF_025201925.1 Gopherus flavomarginatus
CCCTGGAGCTGGGGTTGGGGCCCCCGGGGGTTAGACCCCTGGAGCTATGGTTCGGGCGCTCAGGGGTTGGGCCCCTGGAGCTGGTGTTGGGGCCCCAGGGATTAGGCCCCTGGAGCTATGGTTCGGGTGCTCAGCGAGTGGGCCCCTGGAGTTGGTGTTGGGGCCCCCAGGGGTTGGGCCCCTGGAGCTGGGGTTGGGGCCCCTAGGGGTTTAGCCCCTGAAGCTATGCTTCGGGCGCTCAGGGGTTGGGCCCCTGGAGCTGGTGTTGGGGCCCCCAGGGTTTGGGCCCCTGGAGCTGGTGTTGGGGCCTCAGGGGTTAGGCACCTGGAACTATGGTTCGGGCGTTCAGGGGTTGGGCCCCTGGAGCTATCGTTCAGGCGCTCAGGGGTTGGGCTCCAGGAGCTGGTGTTGGGGCCCCCAGGGGTTAGGCCGCTGTACCTGGGGTTGCGGCCCCCAGGGGTTATGCCCCTGGAGCTATGGTTCGGGCCCTCAGGTTTTGGGCCCTTGGAACTGGGGTGGGGGACTCCAGGGGTTAGGCCCCAGTAGCTGTGGTTCGAGCGCTCAGAGGTTGGGCCCCTGGAGCTGGTGTTGTGGCCCCCAGGGGTTTGTCCCCTGGAGGTATTGTTCGGGCGCTCAGGGGTTGGGCCCCTAGAGCTGGTGTTTGGACCCCCAGGGGTTAGGCCCCTGGAGCTATGGTTCGGGCACTCAGGGGTTGGACCCCTGGAGCTGGTGTTGGGGCCCCCAGGGGTTGCTCCCCTGGAACTGGGGTTGGGGCCCCCGGGGGATAGGCCTCTGGAGCTATGGTTCGGGCGCTCAGGGGTTGGGCCCCTCGAGCTGGTGTTGGGGCCCCAGGGGTTAGGCAACTGGAGCTGTTTTTCTTGCGCTCAGGGGTTCGGCCCCTGGAGCTGGTGTTAGGGCCCGCAGGGGTTGGGCCCCTGGAGCTGGTGTTAGGGCCCCCAGGGGTTGGGACCCTGGAGCTGGTGTTGGGGCCCCAGGGGTTAGTCCCCTGGAGCTATGGTTCGGGCGCTTAGGTTTTGGGCCCTTGGAGCTGGGGTGGGGGCCCCCAGGGGTTTGGCCCCTCTAGCCATGGTTCGAGTGCTCATGGGTTGGGACCCTGGAGCTGGTATTGGGGCCCCCAGGGGTTAGGCCCCTTGAGGTATTGTTCGGGCTCTCAGGGTTTGGGCCCCTGGAGCTGGTGTTGGGGCCCCGAGGGGTTAGGCCTCTGGGGTAATGTTTCGGGCGCTCAGGGGTTGGACCCCTGGAGTTGGGGTTGGGGCCCCCGGGGGTTAGGCCCCTGGAGCTGGGGTTGGGGCCCCCGGGGGTTAGGCCCCTGGAGCTATGGCTCGGGCGCTCAGGGTTTGGGCCCCTGGAGCTTGTGTTGGGGACCCCAAGGGTTGGGCCCCTGGAGCTGGGGTTGGGGCCGCCAGGGATTGGGCCCCTGGAGCTATGGTTCGGGCGCTCAGGGGTTGGGCCTCTGGAGCTGCTGTTGGGTCCACAAGGGGTTGGGCCCTTATTGCTGCTGAGGGGCTCCAGGGGTTAGGCCCCTGGAGCTATGGTTCAGGCGCTCAGGGGTTGTGCCCCTGGAGCTATGGTTCAGGTGCTCAGGGGTTGGGCCCCTGGAGCTGGGGTCGAGGGGCCGAGGGGTTGGGCCCCTGTAGCTCGGGTTGGGGTCCCCGGGGGTTATGCCCCTGGAGCTGGGGTTGGGGCCCCCAGGGATTAGGCCCCTGGAGCTATGGTTCGTGCGCTCAGAGGTTGGGCCCCTGGAGCTGGTGTTGGGGCCCCCAGGGGTTAGGCCCCTGGAGGTATTTTTCGGGCGCTCAGGGGTTGGGCCCTTGGAGCTGGGGTTGGGGCCCCCAGGGTTTAGGCCCCTGGAGGTATGGTTCGGGCGCTCAAGGGCGGGGCCCCTGGAGCTGGTGTTGGGGCCTCCAGGGGTTGGGCCCTTGGAGCTGGTGTTGGGGCCCCAAGGGGTTGGGCCCCTTGAGGTATTGTTCGGGCTCTCAGGGTTTGGGCCCCTGGAGCTATGGTTCGTGCGCTCTGGGGTTGGGCCCCTGGAGCTGGTGTTGGGGCCCCAGGGGTTGGGCCCCTGGAGCTGGTATTGGGGCCCCCAGGGGTTGCGCCCCTTGAGGTATTGTTCGGGCTCTCAGGGTTTGGGCCCCTGGAGCTGGTGTTGGGGCCCCCAGGGGTTAGGCCTCTGGAGCAATGTTTCGGGCGCTCAGGGGTTGGACCCCTGGAGCTGGTGTTGGGGCCCCCAGGGGTTGGGGCCCTGGAGTTGGGGTTGGGGCCCGCAGGGGTTAGGCCCCTGGAGGCATGGTTCGGGCGCTCAGGGGTTGGGCCCCTGGAGCTGGTGTTTGGGCCCCCAGGGGTTGGGCCTTTGGAGCTGGTGTTGGGGCCCCAGGGGTTGGGCCCCTGGAGCTATGTTTCGGGAGCTCTGGGGTTGGGCCCCTGGAGCTGGTGTTTGGGCTCCCAGGGGTTTTGCTCCTGGAGGTGGTGTTGGGGCCCCCAGGGGTTTGGCCCCTGTAGCTGGGGTTGGGGCCCCCGGGCGCTAGGCCCCTGGAGCTATGGTTCGGGCGCTCAGGGGTTGGGCCCCCGGAGCTGGTGTTGGGGACCCCAGGGGTTGGGCCCCTGGATCTGGGGTTCGGCCCCCCGGGGGTTAGGCCCCTGGAGCTATGGTTCGAGCGCTCAGGGGTTGGGCCCGTGGAGCTGGTGTTGGGGCCCCCAGGGTTTGGGCCCCTGGAGCTGGGGTTGGGGCCCCCAGCGGTTAGGCCCCTGGAGATACGGTTCGGGCTCTCAGGGGTTGGGCCCCTGGAGCTGGGGTTGTGGCCCCCAGGGGTTAGACCCCTGGAGCTATGGTCCGGGCGCTCAGGGGTTGGGCCCCTGGAGCTGGTGTTGGGGCCCCAAGGAGTTGGGCCCTTGGAGCTGGTGTTGGGGCCCCAGGGGGCTGGACCCCTGGAGATGGTGTGGCCCCAGGGGTTACCCCCCTGGAGCTGTGGTTCGGGCGCTCAGGGGTTGGGCCCCTGGAGCTATGGTTCGGGCGCTCAGGGGTTGGGCCCCTGGAGCTGGGGTCGAGGGCCCCAGGAGTTGGGAACCTGGAGCTCGGTTTTGGGCCCCCGGGTTTTTGGCCGCTGGAGCTGGGGTTTGGGGCGCCCAGGGGTTAGGCCCCTTGAGCTATGGTCCGGGCGCTCAGAGGTTGGGCCCTTGGAGCTGGGGTGGGGGCCCCCAGGGATTAGGCCCCTGGAGCTATGGTTCGGGCACTCAGGGGTTCTGCCCCTGGAGCTGGTGTTTGGGCCCCCAGGGGTTAGGCCCCTGGAGGTATTGTTCGGGCACTCAGGGGCTGGGCCCTTGGAGCTGGGGTGGGGGCCCCCAGGGATAAGGCCCCTGGAGCTATGGTTCGGGCGCTCAGGAGTTGGGCCCCTGGAGCTGGTATTGGGGCCCCCAGGGTTTGGGCCCCTGGAGCTGGTGTTGTGGCCCCAGGGATTAGACCCCTGGAGCTATGGTTCGGGCGCTCAGCGAGTGGGCCCCTGGAGTTGGTGTTGGGGCCCCCAGGCGTTGGGCCCCTGGAGCTGGGGTTGGCACCCCTAGGGGTTAGGCCCCTGGAGCTATGCTTCGGGCGCTCAGGTTTTGGGCCCTTGAAGCTGGTGTTGGGGCCCCAGGGGTTGGGCCCCTGGAGCTGGTGTTGGAGCCGCAGGGGTTAGGCCCCTGGAGCTATGGTTCGGGCACTCAGGGGTTGGACCCCTGGAGCTGGTGTTGGGGCCCCCAGTGGTTAGGCCCCTGGAGGTATTGTTCGGGCGCTCAAGGGTTGGGCCCTTGGAGCTGGTGTTGGGGCCCCCAGGGGTTCGGCCCCTGGAGCTGGGGTTGGGGCCCCCGGGGGTTAGGCCCCTGGAGCTATGGTTCGGGTGCTCATCGGTTGGGCCCCTGGAGCTGGTGTTGGGGCCCCCAGGGGTTGGGCCCCTGGAGCTGGGGTTGGGGCCCCTTGGGGTTAGGCCCCTGGAGCTATGGTTTGGGTGCTCAGCGTTTGGGCCCCTGGAGCTGGTGTTGGAGCCCCCAGGGGTTGGGCCCCTGGAGCTGGTGTTGGGGCCCCACGGGTTAGGCCATTTGAGCTATGATTCAGGCGCTCAGGGGTTGGGCCCCTGGAGCTATGGTTCGGGCGCTCAGGGGTTGGGCCCCTGGAGCTGGTGTTGGGGCCACCAGGGTTTAGTCACCTGGAGGTATTGTTTGGGCGCTCAGGTGTTGGTCCCCTGGAGCTGGTGTTGGGACCCCCAGGGATTAGGTCCCTGGAGCTATGGTTCGGGCACTCAGTGGTTGGGCCCCTGGAGCTGGTGTTGGGGCCCCAGGGGTTGGGCCCGTGGAGCTGGTGTTTGGGCCCCAGGGTTTAGGCCCCTGGAGCTATGGTTCGGGCGCTCAGGGGTTGGGCCCCTGGAGCTGGTGTTGGGGCCCCCAGTGGTTGGGCTCCTGGAGCTATGGTTCGGGCGCTCTGGGGTTGGGCCCCTGGAGCTGGTGTTGGGGACCCCAGGGGTTGGGCCCCTGGAGCTGGTGTTGGGCCCCCGGGGTTAGGCCCCTGGAGCTATGTTTCGGGCGCTCAGGGGTTGGGCCCCTGGAGCTGGTGTTGGGGCCCCAGGGGTTAGGCCGCGGAGCTATGATTCGGGCGCTCAGGGGTTGGGCCCCTGGAGCTGGGGTCGAGGGCCCCAGGGGTTGGGCCCCTGGAGCTGGGGGTGGGGCCCCAGGGGTTAGGCCGCTGGATCTATGTTTCGGGCCCCCAGGGGTTGGGCCTCTGGAGCTGGAGTTGGGGCCCCCAGGGATTAGGCCCCTGGAGCTATGTTTCGGGCACTCAGGTGTTGGGCCCCTGGAGCTGGTGTTGGGGCCCCAAGGAGTTGGGCCCTTGGAGCTGGTGTTGGGGCCCCAGGGGGCTGGACCCCTGGAGATGGTGTGGCCCCAGGGGTTACCCCCCTGGAGCTGTGGTTCGGGCGCTCAGGGGTTGGGCCCCTGGAGCTATGGTTCGGGCGCTCAGGGGTTGGGCCCCTGGAGCTGGGGTCGAGGGCCCCAGGAGTTGGGAACCTGGAGCTCGGTTTTGGGCCCCCGGGTTTTTGGCCGCTGGAGCTGGGGTTTGGGGCGCCCAGGGGTTAGGCCCCTTGAGCTATGGTCCGGGCGCTCAGAGGTTGGGCCCTTGGAGCTGGGGTGGGGGCCCCCAGGGATTAGGCCCCTGGAGCTATGGTTCGGGCACTCAGGGGTTCTGCCCCTGGAGCTGGTGTTTGGGCCCCCAGGGGTTAGGCCCCTGGAGGTATTGTTCGGGCACTCAGGGGCTGGGCCCTTGGAGCTGGGGTGGGGGCCCCCAGGGATAAGGCCCCTGGAGCTATGGTTCGGGCGCTCAGGAGTTGGGCCCCTGGAGCTGGTATTGGGGCCCCCAGGGTTTGGGCCCCTGGAGCTGGTGTTGTGGCCCCAGGGATTAGACCCCTGGAGCTATGGTTCGGGCGCTCAGCGAGTGGGCCCCTGGAGTTGGTGTTGGGGCCCCCAGGGGTTGGGCCCCTGGAGCTGGGGTTGGCGCCCCTAGGGGTTAGGCCCCTGGAGCTATGCTTCGGGCGCTAAGGTTTTGGGCCCTTGAAGCTGGTGTTGGGGCCCCAGGGGTTGGGCCCCTGGAGCTGGTGTTGGAGCCGCAGGGGTTAGGCCCCTGGAGCTATGGTTCGGGCACTCAGGGGTTGGACCCCTGGAGCTGGTGTTGGGGCCCCCAGTGGTTAGGCCCCTGGAGGTATTGTTCGGGCGCTCAAGGGTTGGGCCCTTGGAGCTGGTGTTGGGGCCCCCAGGGGTTCGGCCCCTGGAGCTGGGGTTGGGGCCCCCGGGGGTTAGGCCCCTGGAGCTATGGTTCGGGTGCTCATCGGTTGGGCCCCTGGAGCTGGTGTTGGGGCCCCCAGGGGTTGGGCCCCTGGAGCTGGGGTTGGGGCCCCTTGGGGTTAGGCCCCTGGAGCTATGGTTTGGGTGCTCAGCGTTTGGGCCCCTGGAGCTGGTGTTGGAGCCCCCAGGGGTTGGGCCCCTGGAGCTGGTGTTGGGGCCCCACGGGTTAGGCCATTTGAGCTATGATTCAGGCGCTCAGGGGTTGGGCCCCTGGAGCTATGGTTCGGGCGCTCAGGGGTTGGGCCCCTGGAGCTGGTGTTGGGGCCACCAGGGTTTAGTCACCTGGAGGTATTGTTCGGGCGCTCAGGTGTTGGTCCCCTGGAGCTGGTGTTGGGACCCCCAGGGATTAGGTCCCTGGAGCTATGGTTCGGGCACTCAGTGGTTGGGCCCCTGGAGCTGGTGTTGGGGCCCCAGGGGTTGGGCCCGTGGAGCTGGTGTTTGGGCCCCAGGGTTTAGGCCCCTGGAGCTATGGTTCGGGCGCTCAGGGGTTGGGCCCCTGGAGCTGGTGTTGGGGCCCCCAGTGGTTGGGCTCCTGGAGCTATGGTTCGGGCGCTCTGGGGTTGGGCCCCTGGAGCTGGTGTTGGGGACCCCAGGGGTTGGGCCCCTGGAGCTGGTGTTGGGCCCCCGGGGTTAGGCCCCTGGAGCTATGTTTCGGGCGCTCAGGGGTTGGGCCCCTGGAGCTGGTGTTGGGGCCCCAGGGGTTAGGCCGCGGAGCTATGATTCGGGCGCTCAGGGGTTGGGCCCCTGGAGCTGGGGTCGAGGGCCCCAGGGGTTGGGCCCCTGGAGCTGGGGGTGGGGCCCCAGGGGTTAGGCCGCTGGATCTATGTTTCGGGCGCTCAGGGGTTGGGCCGCTGGAGCTGGTGTTGGGGCCCCCAGGGGTTGGGCCTCTGGAGCTGGAGTTGGGGCCCCCAGGGATTAGGCCCCTGGAGCTATGTTTCGGGCACTCAGGTGTTGGGCCCCTGGAGCTGGTGTTGGGGCCCCAGGGGTTGGGCCCCTGGAGCTGGTGTTGGGGCCTCAGGGGTTAGGCCCCTGGAGCTATGGTTCGGGCGCTCAGGGGTGGGCCCCTGGAGCTGGTGTTGGGGCCCCAGGGGTTGTGCCCCTGGAGCTGGTGTTGGGGCCTCAGGGGTTAGACCCCTGGAGCTATGGTTCGGGCGCTCAGGGTTTGGGCCCCTGGAGTTCGGGTCGAGGGCCCCAGGGGTTGGACCCCTGGAGCTGGTGTTGGGGCCCCCAGGGGCTGGGCCTCTGCAGCTGGTGTTGGGGCCCCAGGGCTTAGGCCCCTGGAGGTATTGTTCGGGCGCTCAAGGGTTGGGCCCTTGGAGCTGGTGTTGGGGCCCCCAGGGGTTCGGCCCCTGGAGCTAGAGTCGAGGGCCCCAGGGGTTGGGCCCCTAGAGTTGGGGTTCGGGCCCCCGGGCGTTAGGCCCCTGGAGCTATGGTTCGGGTGCTCAGGGGTTTGGCCCCTGAGCTGGTGTTGGAGCCCCCAGGGGTTGGGCCCTTGGAGTTGCTGTTGGGGCCCCAGGGGTTAGGCCATTTGAGCTATGGTTCAGGCGCTCAGGGGTTGGGCCCCTGGAGCCATGGTTCGGGCGCTCAGGGGTTGGGCCCCTGGAGCTGGTGTTGGGGCCCCCACTGGTTAATCACCTGGATGTATTGTTCGGGCGCTCAGGTTTTGGTCCCCTGGAGCTGGTGTTGGGGCCCCCAGGGATTAGGCCCCTGCAGCTAAGGTTCGGGCACTCAGGGGTTGGGCCTCTGGAGCTGGTGTTGGGGCCCCAGGGGTTGGGCCCCTGGAGCTGGTGTTGGGGCCCCAGGGGTTGGGCCCCTGGAGCTATGGTTCGGGCGCTCAGGGGTTGGGCCCCTGGAGCTGGTGTTGTGGCCCCCAGGGCTTGGGCCCCTGGATCTATGGTTCGGGCGCTCTGGGGTTTGGCCCCTGGAGCTGGTGTTGGGGACCCCAGGGGTTGGGCCCCTGGAGCTGGGCTTGGGGCCCCGAGGGTTAGGCCCCTGGAGCTATGTTTCGGGCGCTCAGGCGTTGGGCCCCTGGAGCTGGTGTTGGGGCCCCAGGGGTTAGGCCGCGGAGCTATGGTTCGGGCGCTCAGGGGTTGGGCCCCTGGAGCTAGGGTCGAAGGCCCCAGGGGTTGGGCCCCTGGAGCTGGGGTTGGGGCCCCCGGATCTATGTTTCGGGCGCTCAGGTGTTGGGCCCCTGGAGCTGGTGTTGGGGCCCCCAGGGGTTGGGCCTCTGGAGCTGGTGATAGGGCCCCTAGGGGTTAGGCCCCTGGAGCTGTGATTCGGGCGCTCAAGGGTTGTGCCCCTGGAGCTGGTGTTGGGGCCCACAGGGGTTAGGACCCTGGAGCTATGGCTCGGGCGCTCAATAGTTGGGCCCCTGGAGCTGGTGTTGGGGCCCCCAGGGGTTGGGCCCCTGGAGCTGGTGTTGGGGCCCCAGGGGTTAGGCCCCTGGAGCTATGGTTCGGGCTCTCAGGGGTTGGGCCCCTGGAGCTGGTTTTGGGACCAATAGGGGTTGGGCTCCTGGAGCTATGGTTCGGGCGCTCAGGGGTTGGGCACCTGGAGCTATGGTCCGGGCACTCAGGGGTTGGGCCCTTGGAGCTGGTGTTTGGGCCCCCAGGGGTTGGTCCCCTGGAGCTGGGGTTGGGGCCCCCGGGGGTTAGGCCCCTGGAGCTATGGTTCGGGCGCTCAGGGGTTGGGCCCCTGGAGCTAGGGTCGAAGGCCCCAGGGGTTGGGCCCCTGGAGCTGGGGTTGGGGCCCCCGGATCTATGTTTCGGGCGCTCAGGTGTTGGGCCCCTGGAGCTGGTGTTGGGGCCCCCAGGGGTTGGGCCTCTGGAGCTGGTGATAGGGCCCCTAGGGGTTAGGCCCCTGGAGCTGTGATTCGGGCGCTCAAGGGTTGTGCCCCTGGAGCTGGTGTTGGGGCCCACAGGGGTTAGGACCCTGGAGCTATGGCTCGGGCGCTCAATAGTTGGGCCCCTGGAGCTGGTGTTGGGGCCCCCAGGGGTTGGGCCCCTGGAGCTGGTGTTGGGGCCCCAGGGGTTAGGCCCCTGGAGCTATGGTTCGGGCTCTCAGGGGTTGGGCCCCTGGAGCTGGTTTTGGGACCAATAGGGGTTGGGCTCCTGGAGCTATGGTTCGGGCGCTCAGGGGTTGGGCACCTGGAGCTATGGTCCGGGCACTCAGGGGTTGGGCCCTTGGAGCTGGTGTTTGGGCCCCCAGGGGTTGGTCCCCTGGAGCTGGGGTTGGGGCCCCCGGGGGTTAGGCCCCTGGAGCTATGGTTCGGGCGCTCAGGGGTTGGGCCCTTGGAGCTGGGGTGGGGACCCCAGGGGTTAGGCCCCTGGAGCTATGGTTCTGGCGCTCAAGGGTTGGGCCCCTGCAGCTGGTGTTGGGGCCCCCAGGGGTTAGGCCCCTGAAGGTATTGTTCGGGCGCTCAGGGGTTGGGCCCCTGTAGCTGGTGTTGGGGCCCACAGGGGTTAGGCCCCTGGAGCTATGTTTTGGGCTTACCCTTGAGATCTTGCGTGACCTACAAAATAAAAAGGTGTCATATAAAAAATGGAAACTAGGTCAGATCACGAAGGATGAATATAGGCAAATAACACAGGAGTGCAGAGGCAAGATTAGAAAAGCAAAGGCACAAAATGAACTCAAACTAGCTATGGGAATAAAGGGTAACAAGAAGACTTTTTATCAATACATTAGAAGCAAGAGGAAGACTAAGGACAGGGTAGGCCCACTGCTCAATGAGGAGTGGGTAACAGTAACGGGAGACTTGGAAAGTCAGGGATGCTTAATGACTTCTTTGTTTCGGTCTTCACTGAGAAGTCTGAAGGAATGCCTAGTATAGTGAATGCTTACGGGAAGAGGGTAGGTTTAGAAGAGAAAATAAGGAAAGAGCAAGTAAAAAATCACTTAGAAAAGTTAGATGCCTGCAAGTCACCAGGGCCTGATGAAATGCATCCTAGAATACTCAAGGAGTTAATAGAAGAGGTATCTGAGCCTCTAGCTATTATCTTTGGGAAATCATGGGAGACGGGGGAGATTCCAGAAGACTGGAAGGGGGCAAATATAGTGCCCATCTATAAAAAGGGAAATAAAAACAACCCAGGAAACTACAGACCAGTTAGTTTAACTTCTGTGCCAGGGAAGATAATGGAGCAGGTAATCAAAGAAATCATCTGCAAACACTTGGAAGGTGGTAAGGTGATAGGGAATAGCCAGCATGGATTTGTAAAGAACAAATCGTGTCAAACTAATCTGATAACATTCTTTGATAGGATAACGAGCCTTGTGGATAAGGGAGAAGCGGTGGATGTGATATATCTAGACTTCAGTAAGGCATTTGATACAGTCTCACATGATATTCTTATAGATAAGCTAGGAAAGTACAATTTAGATGGGGCTACTATAAGGTGGGTGCATAACTGGCTGGATAACCGTACTCAGAGAGTAGTTGTTAATGGCTCCCAATCCTGCTGGAAAGGTATAAGAAGTGGGGTTCCGCAGGGTTCTGTTTTGGGACCGGTTCTGTTCAATATCTTCATCAACGATTTAGATGTTGGCATAGAAAGTACGCTTATTAAGTTTGCGGACGATACCAAACTGGGAGGGATTGCAACTGCTTTGGAGGACAGAGTCAAAATTCAAAATGATCTGGACAAGTTGGAGAAATGGTCTGAGGTAAACAGGATGAAGTTCAATAAAGATAAATGCAAAGTGCTCCACTTAGGAAGGAACAATCAGTTTCACACATACAGAATGGGAAGAGACTGTCTAGGAAGGAGTATGGCAGAAAGAGATCTAGGGGTCATAGTGGACCACAAGCTTAATATGAGTCAACAGTGTGATACTGTTGCAAAAAAAGCAAACGTGATTCTGGGATGCATTAACAGGTGTGTTGTAAACAAGACACGAGAAGTCATTCTTCCGCTTTACTCTGCGCTGGTTAGGCCTCAACTGGAGTATTGTGTCCAGTTCTGGGCACCGCATTTCAAGAAAGATGTGGAGAAATTGGAGAGGGTCCAGAGAAGAGCAACAAGAATGATTAAAGGTCTTGAGAACATGACCTATGAAGGAAGGCTGAAGGAATTGGGCTTGTTTAGTTTGGAAAAGAGAAGACTGAGACGGGACATGATAGCAGTTTTCAGGTATCTAAAAGGGTGTCATCAGGAGGAGGGAGAAAACTTGTTCACCTTAGCCTCCAATGATAGAACAAGAAGCAATGGGCTTAAACTGCAGCAAGGGAGATTTAGGTTGGACATTAGGAAAAAGTTCCTAACTGTCAGGGTAGTTAAACACTGGAATAGATTGCCTAGGGAAGTTGTGGAATCTCCATCTCTGGAGATATTTAAGAGTAGGTTAGATAAATGTCTATCAGGGATGGTTTAGACAGTATTTGGTCCTGACATGAGGGCAGGGGACTGGACTCGATGACCTCTCGAGGTCCCTTCCAGTCCTAGAGTCTATGAGTCTATGAGTCTATGAGTCTATGAGGAGTTGGGCCCCTGGAGCTGGTGTTGGGGCCCCCAGGGGTCGGGCCCATAGAGCTGGTGTTAGGGCCCCTGGGGTTAGGCCCCTGGAGCTATGGTTCGGGCGCTCTGGGGCTGAGCCCCTGGAGCTGGTGTTGGGGCCCTCAGGGGTTGGGCCCCTGGAGCTGGGTTTGGGACCCCTAGGGGTTAGGCCCCTGGAGCTATGGTTCGGGCGCTCAGGGGTTGGGCCCTTGGAGCTGGGGTGGGGGCCCCCAGGGGTTAGGCCCCTGGAGCTATGGTTCGGGTGCTCAGGAGTTGGGCCCCTGGAACTGGTGTTGAGGCCGTCAGGGGTTGGGCCCCTGGAGGTATGGTTCGGGCGCTCAGGGGTTAGGCCCCTGGAGCTATGGTTCGGGCTCTCAGGGGTTGGACCCCTGGAGCTATGGTTCGTGCGCTCAGGGGTTGGGCCCCTGGAGCTGGTGTTGGGGCCCAAGGGGTTAGGCCATTTGAGCCTAACCCCTGAGTGCCCGAAACATAGCTCCAGGGACCTAATCCGTGGGGGCCCCAACACCAGTTCCACGGGCCCAAAACCCGAGCGCCCGAACAATACTTCCAGGAGCCTAACCCCTGGGAGCCCCAACACCAGCTGCACGGGCCAAACCCCTGAGCGCCCGAACCATAGCTCCAGGGGCCCAACCCCTGAGCCCTGAACCATAGCTCAAATGGCCTAACCCCTGGGGCCCCTACACCAGCTTCAGGGGCCCAACCCCTGGGGGACCCAACACCAGCTCCAGGGGCCCAACCCCTGAGCGCCCGAACCATAGCTCCAGGGGACTAACCCCCGGGGACCTCAACCCCAGCTCCAGGGGCCCAACCCCTGGGGGCCCCAACACCAGCTCCAGTTGCCCAACCCCTGGGGGCCCCAACACCAGCTCCAGGGGCCCAACCCCAGAGCGTCCGAACCATAGCTCCAGGGGCCCAAACACTGGGGGCCCAACACCAGCTCCAGGGGCCCCACCCCTGAGCGCCCGAACCATAGCTCCAGGGGCCTAACCCTTGGGAACCCAAGACCAGCTCCAGGGCCCAACCCCTGAAGGCCCCAACACCAGCTCCAGGGGAACAACTCCTGAGCGCCCGAACCATAGCTAAAGAGGCCTAACCCCTGTGGGCCCCAACACCAGCTCCAAGGGCCCAACCCCTGAGCGCCGGAACCATAACTCCAGGGGCCTAACCCCTGGGGGCTCCAACACCAGCTCCAGGGGCCCAAACCCTGAGCGCCCGAACCATAGCTCAAGGGGCCTAACCCCCGGGAGCCCCAACCCCAGCTCCAGGGTCCCAACCCCTGGGGGCCACAACACCAGCTCCAGGGGTCCAATCCTTGAGCGCCCGAACCATAGCTCCAGGGGCCTAACCCCTAGGGGCCCCAACACCAGCTCCAGGGGCCCAAACCCTGAGCGCCCGAACAATAACTCCAGGGGCCTAACCACTAGGGGCCCCAACACCAGCTCCAGGGGCCCAACCCCTGAGGGCCCGAACAATACCGCCAGGGGCCTAACCCAAGGGGCCCCGACACCAGCTACAGGGGCTGAACCCGTGAGAGCCCGAACCATAGCTCCAGGGGCCTAACCCCTGCAGGCCCGAACACCAGCTCCAGGAGCCCAACCCCTGGGGGCCCCAACACCAGCTCCAGGGGCCCAAAACCAGAGCGCCCGAAACATAGCTCCAGGGCCCAATCCCTTTGGGCCCCAACACCAGCTCCAGGGCCCCAATCCCTGACCGCCCGAACTATACCTCCAGGGCCCGAACACCAGCTCCAAGAGCCCAACACCTGTGGGCCCCAACACCAGCTCCACGGGCCCAACCCCTGAGCGCCCGAACCATAGCTCCAGGGGCTTAATCCCTGGGGGCCCCAACACCAGCTCCAAGAGCCCAACACCTGTGGGCCCCAACACCAGCTCCACGGGCCCAACCCCTGAGCGCCCGAACCATAGCTCCAGGGGCTTAATCCCTGGGGGCCCCAACACCAGCTCAAAGGGCCCAACCTCTGAGCGCCCGAACAATACATCCAGGGGCCTAACCCCTGGGGGCCCCAACACCAGCTCCACGGGCCCAAACCCTGGGTGCCCGTAACATAGCTCCAGGAGCCGAATCCCTGCGGGCCCCCACCCCAGCTCCAAGGGCCCAACCCCTGGGGCCCTCAACCCCAACTCCAGGGGCCCAAACCCTGAGCGCCCGAACCATAGCTCCAGGGACCCAACCCCTGAGCGCCCGAACCATAGCTCCAAGGGCCTAACCCCGGGGGCCCCAACACCAGCTCCAGGGGCCCAACCCCTGAGCGCCCGAACCATAGCTCCAGGGGCCCAACCCCTGAGCGCCCAAACCCTAGCTCCAGGGGCCTAACCCCTAGGGCCCCAAAACCAGCTCCAGGGGCCCAACCCCTTGGTGCCACAACACCAACTCCAGGGGCCCAACCCCTGAGCGCCCGAATCATAGCTCCAGGGGCCTAACCCCTAGGGGCCCGAACCCCACCTCCAGGGTCCCTACCCCTGGGGGCCCCAACACCAGCTGCAGGGGCCCAACCCCTGAGCGCCCGAACCATAGCTCCAGGGGCCTAACCCCTGAGCGCCCGAACCATAGCTCCAGGGGCCCAACCCTTGAGCGCCCGAACCATAGCTCCAGGGGCCTAACCCCTGGGGCCCCAACACCAGCTCCAGGGGCCCAACCCCTGGGGGCCCCAACACCAGCTCCAGGGGCCCAACCCCTGAGCTCCCGAATCATGGCTCCAGGGGCCAAACCCCTGGGGGCCCCAACCCCAGCTCCAGGCGCCCAACCCCTGGGGGTCCGAACACCAGCTCCAGGGGCACAACTCCTGAGCGCCCGAACCATAGCTCCAGGGGCCTAAACCCCGGAGGCCCCAACCCCAGCTCCAGGGGCCCAACCCCTGGGGGCCCCAACACCAGCTCCAGGGGCATAATCCCTGATCGCCCGAACCATAGCTCCAGGGGCCTAACCCCCGGGGACCCCAACCCCAGCTCCAGGGTCCCAACCCCTGGGGGCCCCAACACCAGCTCCAGGGGCCCAACCCCAGAGCGCCCGAACCATAGCTCAAGGGGCCTAACCCCTGTGGCCCCAACACCAGCTCCAGGGGCCCAACCCCTGGGGCTCCAACACCAGCTCCAGAGGCCCCACCCCTGAGTGCCCGAACCATAACACCAGGGGCCTAATCCCTGGTGGCCCCAACACCAGCTCCACGGGGTCAACACCTGAGCGTCCGAACAATACCTCCAGGTGCCTAACCCCTGGGGGCCCCAACACCAGCCCCAGGGGCCAAACCCCTGAGCGCCCGAACCAAAGCTTCAGGGGCCCAACCCCTGATCGCCCGAACCATAGCTCCAGGGGCCCAACCCCTGAGCGCCTGAACCATAGCTCAAATGGCCTAACCCCTGGGGCCCCACCAACGGCTCCAGGGGCCCAACCCCTAGGGGCCCCAACACCAGCTCCAGGGGCCCAACCCCTAAGCGCCCGAACCATAGCTCCAGGGGCCTAACCCCTAGGGGCCCCAACCCCAGCTCCAGGGGCCCAACCTCTGGAGCCCCCAACACCAGCTCCAGGGGCCCAACCCCTGAACGTCCGAACCATAGCTGCAGGGGCCTAACCCCCGGGGGCCCGAGCCCCAGCTCCAGGGGCCCAACCCCTCGGGCCCTCGACCCCAGCTCCAGGGGCCCAACCACTGAGCGTCCGAACCATAGCTCCAGGGGCCCAACCCCTGAACGCCCAAACCCTAGCTCCAGGGGCCTAAACCCTGGGGGCCCCAACACCAGCTCCAGAGGTCCAGCCCCCTGGGGCCCCAACACCAGCTCCAAGGGCCCAACCCCTTGGGGCCCCAACACCAGCTCCAGGGGCCCAACCCCTGAGCGCCCGAACCATAGCTCCAGGGGTCTAACCCCTGGGGGCCCCAACCCCAGCTCCAGGGGCCCAACCCCTGAGAGCCCGAACCGTATCTCCAGGGGCCTAACCCCCGGGGGCCCCAACCCCAGATCCAGGGGCCCAACCACTGGGGGCCCCAACACCCGCTCCAGGGGCCCAACCCCTGAGAGCCCGAACCATAGCTCCAGGGGCCTAGCCCCCGGGGGCCCCAACCCCAGCTACAGGGGCAAAACCCCTGGGGGCCCCAACACCAGCTCCAGGAGCTCAACCCCTGGGAGCCCCAACACCAGCTCCAGGGGACCAACCACAGAGCGCCCGAACCATAGCTCCAGGGGACCAACCCCTGGAGCCCCAACACCAGCTCCAAGGGCCCAACCCCTGGGGGCTCCCACACCAGCTCCAGGGGCCCAACCCCTGAGCGCCCGAACCATACCTCCAGGGGCCTAACCCCTGGGGGCCCGAACCCTAGCTCCAAAGGCCCAACCCCTGAGCGCCCGAAAAATACCTCCAGGGGCCTAACCCCTGGGGGCCCCAACACCAGCTCCAGGGGCCCAACCCCTGAGCGCCCGAACCATAGCTCCAGAAGCCTAACCCCGGGGGCCCCAACCCCAGTTCCAGGGGCTCAACCCCTGGGGGCCCCAACAACAGATTCATGGGTCCAACCCCTGAGTGCCCGAACCATAGCTCCAGGGGCCTAACCCCTGGGGGCCGAAACACCAGCTCCAGTGGCCCAAGCCCTGGGGGCCCCAACACCAGCTCCAGGGGCATAATCCCTGATCGCCCGAACCATAGCTCCAGGGGCCTAACCCCCGGGGACCCCAACCCCAGCTCCAGGGACCCAACCCCTGGGGGCCCCAACACCAGCTCCAGGGGCCCAACCCCAGAGCGCCCGAACCATAGCTCCAGGGGCCTAACCCCTGTGGCCCCAACACCAGCTCCAGGGGCCCAACCCCTGGGGCTCCAACACCAGCTCCAGGGGCCCCACCCCTGAGTACCCGAACCATAACACCAGGGGCCTAATACCTGGTGGCCCCAACACCAGCTCCACGGGGTCAACACCTGAGCGTCCGAACAATACCTCCAGGTGCCTAACGCTGGGGGTCCCAACACCAGCCCCAGGGGCCAAACCCCTGAGCGCCCGAACCAAAGCATCAGGGGCCCAACCCCTGAGCGCCCGAACCATAGCTCCAGGGGCCCAACCCCTGAGCGCCTGAACCATAGCTAAAATGCCCTAACCCCTGGGGCCCCACCACCGGTTACAGGGGCCCAACACCTACGGGCCCCAACACCAGCTCCAGGGGCCCAACCCCTAAGCGCCCGAACCATAGCTCCAGGGGCCTCACCCCTAGGGGCCCCAACCCCAGCTCCAGGGGCCCAACCTCTGGAGCCCCCAACACCAGCTCCAGGGGCCCAACCCATGAACATCCGAACCATAGCTCCAGGGGCCCAACCCCTCGGGCCCTCGACCCCAGCTCCAGGGGCCCAATCACTGAGCGTCCGAACCATAGCTCCACGGGCCCAACCCCTGAGCGCCCGAACCCTAGCTCCAGGGGCCTAACCCCTGGGGGCCCCAACACCAGCTCCAAGGGCCCAACCCCTGAGTACCCTAACAATACCTACAGGGGCCTAACCCCTGGGGGCCCAAACACCAGCTCCAGCGGCCTATCCCCCGGGGGCCCAAAACCCAGCCCCAGGGGCCCAACCCCTGGGGCCCTCGACCCCAGCTCCAGGGGCCCAACCCCTGAGCGCCCGAACCACAGCTCCAGGGGGGTAACCCCTGGGGCCACAACACCAGCTCCAGGGGTCCAGCCCCCTGGGGCCCCAACACCAGCTCCAAGGGCCCAACCCCTTGGGGCCCCAACACCAGCTCCAGGGGCCCAACCCCTGAGCGCCCGAACCATAGCTCCAGGGGTCTAACCCCCGGGGGCCCCAACCCCAGCTCCAGGGGCCCAACCCCTGAGAGCCCGAACCGTGTCTCCAGGGGCCTAACCCCCGGGGGCCCCAACCCCAGCTACAGGGGCCAAACCCCTGGGGGCCCCAACACCAGCTCCAGGGGCCCCACCCCGAGTACCCGAACCATAACACCAGGGGCCTAATACCTGGTGGCCCCAACAGCCAGCTCCACGGGGTCCAACACCTGAGCGTCCCGAACCATAGCCTCCAGGGGCCTAACGCCTGGGAGCCCCAACACCAGATCCCAGGGGCCCAGCCCCTGGAGGCCCCAACACCAGCTCCAGGGGCCCAACCCCTGAGTACCCGAACCATAGCTCCAGGGGCATAACACCTGGGGGCCCCCACCCCAGCTCCAAGGGCCAAACCCCTGAGCGCCCCGAACCATTGCTCCAGGGGCCTAACCCCTGGGGGCCCCAACACCAGCTCCAAGGGCCCAACCCCTGAGCGCCCGAACAATACCTCCAGAGGCCTAAACCCTGGGGGCCCCAAAACCAGCTCCACAGGCCCAACCCCTGAGTGCCCGAACCATAGCTCCAGGGGCCTAACCCCTGAGCGCCCGAACCATAGCTCCATGCAGGAAAAGCTCTGTGCATTACAATGCGTGACCACATGGTGTCACTGTTGCTCCATGCGGGGAAATGCTCTGTGTATTACCCTGTGTGGCTACATGGTGTCACTGTTGCTCCATGCGGGGAAATGCTCTGTGCATTACCCTATGTGGCCACACGGTGTCATTCTTGCTCCATGCAGGAAATGCTCTGGACATTACCCTGCATCGCCACACAGTGTTACTGTTACTCCATGCGTCAAATGCTCTGGGCATTACTGTGATGGAGTGGGGATTATCTGTGTGGGGAATGGGACAGCAGGGGGTAACTTTAGGTCAGGGGCCTCAACACCAGCTCCAGGGGCCCAACCTTTGAGTGCTCGAACCATAGCTACAGGGGCCTAAAACCTGGGGGCCCCACCCCAGCTCCAAGGGCCCAAAACCTGAGCGCCCGAACCATAGCTCCAGGGGCCTAACCCCTGGGGGCCCTAGCCCCAGCTCCAGGGGCCCAACACCTGGGGCCCCAACACCAGCTCCAGGGGCCCAACCCCTGGGGGCCCCAACACGAGCTCCAGGGGCGCAACCCCTGAGCGCCCGAACCATAGCTCCAGGGGCCTAACCCCTGGGGGCCCCAACCCCAGCTCCAGGGACCCAACCCCTGGGGACCCCAACACCAGCTCCAGGGACCTAACCCGTGAGCGCCCGAACCAGAGCTCCAGGTGCCTAACCCCAGGGGGCCCCAAACCCAGCTCCAGGGGTCCAAACCCTGGGGCCCTCGACCCCAGCTCCAGGGGCCCAACCGCTGAGCGCCCGAACCATAGCTCCAGGGGCCCATCCCCTTAGAGCCCGAACCATAGCTCCAGGGGCCTAACCCCTGGGGGCCCTAGCCCCAGCTCCAGGGGCCCAACACCTGGGGCCCCAACACCAGCTCCAGGGGCCCAACCCCTGGGGGCCCCAACACGAGATCCAGGGGCGCAACCCCTGAGCGCCCGAACCATAGCTCCAGGGGCCTAACCCCTGGGGGCCCCAACCCCAGCTCCAGGGACCCAACCCCTGGGGACCCCAACACCAGCTCCAGGGACCTAACCCGTGAGCGCCCGAACCAGAGCTCCAGGTGCCTAACCCCAGGGGGCCCCAAACCCAGCTCCAGGGGTCCAAACCCTGGGGCCCTCAACCCCAACTCCAGGGGCCCAACCCCTGAGCGCCCGAACCATAGCTCCAGGGGCCCATCCCCTTAGAGCCCGAACCATAGCTCCAGGGGCCTTACCCCTAGGGCCCCAACACGAGCTCCAGAGGCCCAATCCCTGGGGGCCCCAACACCAGCTCCAGGGGCCCAACCCCTGAGCACCCGAACCATAACTCCAGGGGCCCATCCCCTTAGAGCCCGAACCATAGCTCCAGGGGCCTTACCCCTAGGGCCCCAACACTAGCTCCAGGGGCCCAATCCCTGGGGGACCCAACCCAAGCTCTAGGGGCCCAACCATTGGAGGCCCCAACACCAACTCCAGGGGCCCAACCCCTGACCGCCCGAACCATAGCTCCAGGGGCCTAACCCCTAGGGGCCCCAACCCCAGCTCCAGGAGCCCAAACCCTGGGGGCCCCAACACCAGCTCCAGGTTCCCAACCCCTGAGCGCCCGAAACATAGATCCAGGGGCCTAACCCCTGGGGGCCCGAACCCCAACTCCAGGGGCTCAGCCCCTGAGCGCCCGAACCATAGCTCCGGGGCCTAACCCCTGGGGCCCCATAACCAGCTCCAGGAGCCCAAACCCTGAGGCCCTCGACCCCAGCTCCAGGGGCTCAACCCCTGAGCGCCCGAACCATAGCTCCGGGGCCTAACCCCTGGGGCCCCAACATCAGCTCCAGGAGCCCAACCCCTGAGCACCCGAACCATAGCTCCAGGGGCCTAACACCTGGGGCCCCAACCGCAGCTCCAGGGGTCCAACCCCTGGGGGCCCCAACACCAGTTCAAGGGGCCAAACCCCTCAGCGCCCGAACCATAGCTCCAGGGGCCCAACCCCTGACGGCCCCAACACCAGCTCCAGGGGCCCAACCCCTGAGCGCCCGAACCATAGCTCCAGGGGCCTAACCCCTGGGGCCCCAACACCAGCTCCAGGGGCCCAGCCCCTGGGGGCCCCAACACCAGCTCCAGGGGCCCAACCCCTGAGTACCCGAACCATAGCTCCAGGGGCCTAACACCTGGGGGCCCCCACCCCAGCTCCAAGGGCCCAACCCCTGAGCGCCCGAACCATTGCTCCAGGGGCCTAACCCCTGGGGGCCCCAACACCAGCTCCAAGGGCCCAACCCCTGAGCGCCCGAACAATACCTCCAGAGGCCTAAACCCTGGGGCCCCAACACCAGCTCCAGGAGCCCAACCCCTGGGGGCCACAACACCAGGTCCATTGGCCCAACCCCAGAGCGCCCGAACCATAGCTCCAGGGGCCCAACCCCTGGGGCCCCAACACCAGCTCCAGGGGCCCAACCCCTGAGCGCCCGAACCGTCAGTCCAGGGGCCTACCCCCTGTGGCCCCAACACCAGCTCCAGGGACCCAACCCCTGGGGGCCCCAACACCAGCTCCAGGGGCCCAAATCCTGAGCGCGCGAACCATAGCTACATTGGCCTAACCTCTGTGGGCCCCAACACCAGCTCCAAGGACCCAACCCCTGAGCACCCGACCCATAGCTCCAGGGGCCTAACCCCTGGGGGCCCCAACACCAGCTCCAGGGGCCCAACCCCTGAGCGCCCGAACCATAGCTCCAGGGGCCTAACCCCTAGGGGCCCCAACCCCAGCTGCAGGAGCCCAAAACCTGGGGGCCCCAACACCAGCTCCAGGTTCCAAACCCCTGAGCGCCCGAAACATAGATCCAGGGGCCTAACCCCTGGGGGCCCCAACCCCAGCTCCAGGGACCGAACCCCTGAGGCCCTCGACCCCCAGCTCCAGGGGCTCAACCCCTGAGCGCCCGAACCATAGCTTCGGGGCCTAACCCCTGGGGCCCCAACACCAGCTCCAGGAGCCCAACCCCTGAGAGCCCTAACCATAGCTCCAGGGGCCTAACCCCTGGGGCCCCAACCCCAGCTCCAGGGGTCCAACCCCTGGGGGCCCCAACACCAGTTCAAGGGGCCCAACCCCTGAGCGCCCGAACCATAGCTCTAGGGGCCTAACCCCTGGGGCCCCAACACCAGCTCCAGGGGCCCAACCCCTGGGGCCCCAACACCAGCTCCAGGGACCCAACCCCTGGGGCCCCAACACCAGCTCCAGGGGCCCAACCCCTGAGCGCCCGAACCGTAGCTCCAGGGGCCTAACCCCTGGGGCCCCAACACCAGCTCCAGGGACCCAACCCCTGGGGGCCCCAACACCAGCTCCAGGGGCCTAACCCCTGAGCGCCAGTACCATAGCTACAGGGGCCTAACCCCTGGGGGCCCCAATACCAGCTCCAACGGCCCAACCCCTGAGCACCCGAACAATACCTCCACTGGCCTAACCCCTGGGGGCCCCAACACCAGCTCCAGAGTCCCAACCCCTGAGCGCACGAACCATAGCTCCAGGTGCCTAACACCTGGGGGACCACACCCCAGCTCCAATGACCTAACCCCTGAGCGCCCTAACCATAGCTCCAGGGGCCTAACCCCCACGGGCCCCAACCCCAGCTCCAGGGGCCCAACCCCTGGGGCCCTCGACCCCACCTCCAGGGGCCCAACCCCTGAGGGCCCCAACACCAGCTCCAGGGGCCGAACCCCTGAGCGCCCGAACCATAGCTCAAGGGGCCCAACCCCTGACGGCCCCAACACCAGCTCCAGGGGCCCAACCCCTGAGCGCCCGAACCATAGCTCCAGGGGCCTAACCCCTGGGGCCCCAACACCAGCTCCATGGGCCCAGCCCCTGGGGGCCCCAACACCAGCTCCAGGTGCCCAATCCCTGAGTACCCGAACCATAGCTCCAGGGGCCTAACCCCTGGGGGCCCCAACACCAGCTCCAAGGGCCCAACCCCTGAGCGCCCCGAACAATACCTCCAGAGGCCTAAACCCTAGGGGCCCCAAAACCAGCTCCACAGGCCCAACCCCTGAGTGCCCGAACCATAGCTCCAGGGGCCTAAACCCTGAGCGCCCCGAACCATAGCTCCAGGGGCCTAACTCCTAGGGGCCACCACCCCAGATCCAAGGGCCCAAAACCTGAGCGCCCGAACCATAGCTCCAGGGGCCTAACTTCTGGGGCCCCAACACCAGCTCCAGGAGCTCAACCCCTGGGAGCCCCAACACCAGCTCCAGGGGACCAACCACAGAGCGCCCGAACCATAGCTCCAGGGGACCAACCCCTGGAGCCCCAACACCAGCTCCAAGGGCCCAACCCCTGGGGGCTCCCACACCAGCTCCAGGGGCCCAACCCCTGAGCGCCCGAACCATACCTCCAGGGGCCTAACCCCTGGGGGCCCGAACCCTAGCTCCAAAGGCCCAACCCCTGAGCGCCCGAAAAATACCTCCAGGGGCCTAACCCCTGGGGGCCCCAACACCAGCTCCAGGGGCCCAACCCCTGAGCGCAAGAACCATAGCTCCAGAAGCCTAACCCCGGGGGCCCCAACCCCAGTTCCAGGGGCTCAACCCCTGGGGGCCCCAACAACAGATTCATGGGTCCAACCCCTGAGTGCCCGAACCATAGCTCCAGGGGCCTAACCCCTGGGGGCCGAAACACCAGCTCCAGTGGCCCAAGCCCTGGGGGCCCCAACACCAGCTCCAGGGGCATAATCCCTGATCGCCCGAACCATAGCTCCAGGGGCCTAACCCCCGGGGACCCCAACCCCAGCTCCAGGGACCCAACCCCTGGGGGCCCCAACACCAGCTCCAGGGGCCCAACCCCAGAGCGCCCGAACCATAGCTCCAGGGGCCTAACCCCTGTGGCCCCAACACCAGCTCCAGGGGCCCAACCCCTGGGGCTCCAACACCAGCTCCAGGGGCCCCACCCCTGAGTACCCGAACCATAACACCAGGGGCCTAATACCTGGTGGCCCCAACACCAGCTCCACGGGGTCAACACCTGAGCGTCCCGAACAATACCTCCAGGTGCCTAACGCTGGGGGTCCCAACACCAGCCCCAGGGGCCAAACCCCTGAGCGCCCGAACCAAAGCATCAGGGGCCCAACCCCTGAGCGCCCGAACCATAGCTCCAGGGGCCCAACCCCTGAGCGCCTGAACCATAGCTAAAATGCCCTAACCCCTGGGGCCCCACCACCGGTTACAGGGGCCCAACACCTACGGGCCCCAACACCAGCTCCAGGGGCCCAACCCCTAAGCGCCCGAACCATAGCTCCAGGGGCCTCACCCCTAGGGGCCCCAACCCCAGCTCCAGGGGCCCAACCTCTGGAGCCCCCAACACCAGCTCCAGGGGCCCAACCCATGAACATCCGAACCATAGCTCCAGGGGCCCAACCCCTCGGGCCCTCGACCCCAGCTCCAGGGGCCCAATCACTGAGCGTCCGAACCATAGCTCCACGGGCCCAACCCCTGAGCGCCCGAACCCTAGCTCCAGGGGCCTAACCCCTGGGGGCCCCAACACCAGCTCCAAGGGCCCAACCCCTGAGTACCCTAACAATACCTACAGGGGCCTAACCCCTGGGGGCCCAAACACCAGCTCCAGCGGCCTATCCCCCGGGGGCCCAAAACCCAGCCCCAGGGGCCCAACCCCTGGGGCCCTCGACCCCAGCTCCAGGGGCCCAACCCCTGAGCGCCCGAACCACAGCTCCAGGGGGGTAACCCCTCGGGCCACAACACCAGCTCCAGGGGTCCAGCCCCCTGGGGCCCCAACACCAGCTCCAAGGGCCCAACCCCTTGGGGCCCCAACACCAGCTCCAGGGGCCCAACCCCTGAGCGCCCGAACCATAGCTCCAGGGGTCTAACCCCCGGGGGCCCCAACCCCAGCTCCAGGGGCCCAACCCCTGAGAGCCCGAACCGTGTCTCCAGGGGCCTAACCCCCGGGGGCCCCAACCCCAGCTACAGGGGCCAAACCCCTGGGGGCCCCAACACCAGCTCCAGGGGCCCCACCCCGAGTACCCGAACCATAACACCAGGGGCCTAATACCTGGTGGCCCAAACACCAGCTCCAGGGGCCCAACCCCTGAGCGCCCGAACCATAGCTCCAGGGGCCTAACCCCTGGGGCCCCAACACCAGATCCAGGGGCCCAGCCCCTGGAGGCCCCAACACCAGCTCCAGGGGCCCAACCCCTGAGTACCCGAACCATAGCTCCAGGGGCATAACACCTGGGGGCCCCCACCCCAGCTCCAAGGGCCAAACCCCTGAGCGCCCGAACCATTGCTCCAGGGGCCTAACCCCTGGGGGCCCCAACACCAGCTACAAGGGCCCAACCCCTGAGCGCCCGAACAATACCTCCAGAGGCCTAAACCCTGGGGGCCCCAAAACCAGCTCCACAGGCCCAACCCCTGCGTGCCCGAACCATAGCTCCAGGGGCCTAACCCCTGAGCGCCCGAACCATAGCTCCATGCAGGAAAAGCTCTGTGCATTACTCTGCGTGACCACATGGTGTCACTGTTGCTCCATGCGGGGAAATGCTCTGTGTATTACCCTGTGTGGCTACATGGTGTCACTGTTGCTCCATGCGGGGAAATGCTCTGTGCATTACCCTATGTGGCCACACGGTGTCATTCTTGCTCCATGCAGGAAATGCTCTGGACATTACCCTGCATCGCCACACAGTGTTACTGTTACTCCATGCGTCAAATGCTCTGGGCATTACTGTGATGGAGTGGGGATTATCTGTGTGGGGAATGGGACAGCAGGGGGTAACTTTAGGTCAGGGGCCTCAACACCAGCTCCAGGGGCCCAACCTTTGAGTGCTCGAACCATAGCTACAGGGGCCTAAAACCTGGGGGCCCCACCCCAGCTCCAAGGGCCCAAAACCTGAGCGCCCGAACCATAGCTCCAGGGGCCTAACCCCTGGGGGCCCTAGCCCCAGCTCCAGGGGCCCAACACCTGGGGCCCCAACACCAGCTCCAGGGGCCCAACCCCTGGGGGCCCCAACACGAGATCCAGGGGCGCAACCCCTGAGCGCCCGAACCATAGCTCCAGGGGCCTAACCCCTGGGGGCCCCAACCCCAGCTCCAGGGGCCCAACCCCTGGGGACCCCAACACCAGCTCCAGGGACCCAACCCGTGAGCGCCCGAACCACAGCTCCAGGTGCCTAACCCCAGGGGGCCCCAAACCCAGCTCCAGGGGTCCAAACCCTGGGGCCCTCGACCCCAACTCCAGGGGCCCAACCGCTGAGCGCCCGAACCATAGCTCCAGGGGCCCATCCCCTTAGAGCCCGAACCATAGCTCCAGGGGCCTAACCCCTGGGGGCCCTAGCCCCAGCTCCAGGGGCCCAACACCTGGGGCCCCAACACCAGCTCCAGGGGCCCAACCCCTGGGGGCCCCAACACCAGATCCAGGGGCGCAACCCCTGAGCGCCCGAACCATAGCTCCAGGGGCCTAACCCCTGGGGGCCCCAACCCCAGCTCCAGGGACCCAACCCCTGGGGACCCCAACACCAGCTCCAGGGACCTAACCCGTGAGCGCCCGAACCAGAGCTCCAGGTGCCTAACCCCAGGGGGCCCCAAACCCAGCTCCAGGGGTCCAAACCCTGGGGCCCTCAACCCCAACTCCAGGGGCCCAACCCCTGAGCGCCCGAACCATAGCTCCAGGGGCCCATCCCCTTAGAGCCCGAACCATAGCTCCAGGGGCCTTACCCCTAGGGCCCCAACACGAGCTCCAGAGGCCCAATCCCTGGGGGCCCCAACACCAGCTCCAGGGGCCCAACCCCTGAGCACCCGAACCATAACTCCAGGGGCCCATCCCCTTAGAGCCCGAACCATAGCTCCAGGGGCCTTACCCCTAGGGCCCCAACACTAGCTCCAGGGGCCCAATCCCTGGGGGACCCAACCCAAGCTCTAGGGGCCCAACCATTGGAGGCCCCAACACCAACTCCAGGGGCCCAACCCCTGACCGCCCCGAACCATAGCTCCAGGGGCCTAACCCCTAGGGGCCCCAACCCCAGCTCCAGGAGCCCAAACCCTGGGGGCCCCAACACCAGCTCCAGGTTCCCAACCCCTGAGCGCCCGAAACATAGATCCAGGGGCCTAACCCCTGGGGGCCCGAACCCCAACTCCAGGGGCTCAGCCCCTGAGCGCCCGAACCATAGCTCCGGGGCCTAACCCCTGGGGCCCCATAACCAGCTCCAGGAGCCCAAACCCTGAGGCCCTCGACCCCAGCTCCAGGGGCTCAACCCCTGAGCGCCCGAACCATAGCTCCGGGGCCTAACCCCTGGGGCCCCAACATCAGCTCCAGGAGCCCAACCCCTGAGCACCCGAACCATAGCTCCAGGGGCCTAACACCTGGGGCCCCAACCGCAGCTCCAGGGGTCCAACCCCTGGGGGCCCCAACACCAGTTCAAGGGGCCAAACCCCTCAGCGCCCGAACCATAGCTCCAGGGGCCCAACCCCTCACGGCCCCAACACCAGCTCCAGGGGCCCAACCCCTGAGCGCCCGAACCATAGCTCCAGGGGCCTAACCCCTGGGGCCCCAACACCAGCTCCAGGGGCCCAGCCCCTGGGGGCCCCAACACCAGCTCCAGGGGCCCAACCCCTGAGTACCCGAACCATAGCTCCAGGGGCATAACACCTGGGGGCCCCCACCCCAGCTCCAAGGGCCCAACCCCTGAGCGCCCGAACCATTGCTCCAGGGGCCTAACCCCTGGGGGCCCCAACACCAGCTCCAAGGGCCCAACCCCTGAGCGCCCGAACAATACCTCCAGAGGCCTAAACCCTGGGGCCCCAACACCAGCTCCAGGAGCCCAACCCCTGGGGGCCACAACACCAGGTCCATTGGCCCAACCCCAGAGCGCCCGAACCATAGCTCCAGGGGCCCAACCCCTGGGGCCCCAACACCAGCTCCAGGGGCCCAACCCCTGAGCGCCCGAACCGTCAGTCCAGGGGCCTACCCCCTGTGGCCCCAACACCAGCTCCAGGGACCCAACCCCTGGGGGCCCCAACACCAGCTCCAGGGGCCCAAATCCTGAGCGCGCGAACCATAGCTACATTGGCCTAACCTCTGTGGGCCCCAACACCAGCTCCAAGGACCCAACCCCTGAGCACCCGACCCATAGCTCCAGGGGCCTAACCCCTGGGGGCCCCAACACCAACTCCAGGGGCCCAACCCCTGAGCGCCCGAACCATAGCTCCAGGGGCCTAACCCCTAGGGGCCCCAACCCCAGCTGCAGGAGCCCAAAACCTGGGGGCCCCAACACCAGCTCCAGGTTCCAAACCCCTGAGCGCCCGAAACATAGATCCAGGGGCCTAACCCCTGGGGGCCCCAACCCCAGCTCCAGGGACCCAACCCCTGAGGCCCTCGACCCCAGCTCCAGGGGCTCAACCCCTGAGCGCCCGAACCATAGCTTCGGGGCCTAACCCCTGGGGCCCCAACACCAGCTCCAGGAGCCCAACCCCTGAGAGCCCTAACCATAGCTCCAGGGGCCTAACCCCTGGGGCCCCAACCGCAGCTCCAGGGGTCCAACCCCTGGGGGCCCCAACACCAGTTCAAGGGGCCCAACCCCTGAGCGCCCGAACCATAGCTCCAGGGGCCTAACCCCTGGGGCCCCAACACCAGCTCCAGGGGCCCAACCCCTGGGGCCCCAACACGAGCTCCAGGGACCCAACCCCTGGGGCCCCAACACCAGCTCCAGGGGCCCAACCCCTGAGCGCCCGAACCGTAGCTCCAGGGGCCTAACCCCTGGGGCCCCAACACCAGCTCCAGGGACCCAACCCCTGGGGGCCCCAACACCAGCTCCAGGGGCCTAACCCCTGAGCGCCAGTACCATAGCTACAGGGGCCTAACCCCTGGGGGCCCCAATACCAGCTCCAACGGCCCAACCCCTGAGCACCCGAACAATACCTCCACTGGCCTAACCCCTGGGGGCCCCAACACCAGCTCCAGAGTCCCAACCCCTGAGCGCACGAACCATAGCTCCAGGTGCCTAACACCTGGGGGACCACACCCCAGCTCCAATGACCTAACCCCTGAGCGCCCTAACCATAGCTCCAGGGGCCTAACCCCCACGGGCCCCAACCCCAGCTCCAGGGGCCCAACCCCTGGGGCCCTCGACCCCACCTCCAGGGGCCCAACCCCTGATGGCCCCAACACCAGCTCCAGGGGCCGAACCCCTGAGCGCCCGAACCATAGCTCAAGGGGCCCAACCCCTGACGGCCCCAACACCAGCTCCAGGGGCCCAACCCCTGAGCGCCCGAACCATAGCTCCAGGGGCCTAACCCCTGGGGCCCCAACACCAGCTCCATGGGCCCAGCCCCTGGGGGCCCCAACACCAGCTCCAGGTGCCCAATCCCTGAGTACCCGAACCATAGCTCCAGGGGCCTAACCCCTGGGGGCCCCAACACCAGCTCCAAGGGCCCAACCCCTGAGCGCCCGAACAATACCTCCAGAGGCCTAAACCCTAGGGGCCCCAAAACCAGCTCCACAGGCCCAACCCCTGAGTGCCCGAACCATAGCTCCAGGGGCCTAAACCCTGAGCGCCCGAACCATAGCTCCAGGGGCCTAACTCCTAGGGGCCACCACCCCAGATCCAAGGGCCCAAAACCTGAGCGCCCGAACCATAGCTCCAGGGGCCTAACTTCTGGGGCCCCAACACCAGGTCCAGGGGACCAACCCCTGGGAGCCCCAACACGAGATCCAGGGGCCCAACTCCTGAGCGCCCGAACCATAGCTCCAGGGGCCTAACCCCTGGGGGCCCCTGTAATAACCTTAGTCCCAGATTTGGACCTTAGCGTCCAAAATATGGGGGTTAGCATGAAAACCTCCAAGCTTAGTTACCAGCTTGGACCTGGTACCTGCTGCCACCACCCAAAAAATTAGAGTGTTTTGGGGCACTCTGGTCCCTCTGAAAAACCTTCCCTGGGGACCCCAAGACCCAAATCCCTTGAGTCTCACAACAAAGGGAAATAATCCTTTTTCCCTTCCCCCCCTCCAGGTGCTCCTGGAGAGATACACAGACACAAGCTCTGTGAATCCAAACAGAGTGAATCTCCCTCTCTGTTCCCAATCCTGGAAACAAAAGTACTTTCCTCTTCACCCAGAGGGAATGCAAAATCAGGCTAGCCACTTCAACACACACAGATCTCCCCTGATTTCTTCCTCCCACCAATTCCCTGGTGAGTACAGACTCAATTTCCCTGAAGTAAAGAAAAACTCCAACAGGTCTTAAAGAAAGCTTTATATAAAAAGAAAGAAAAATAAGTACAAATGTTCTCTCTGTATTAAGATGATACAACACAGGGTCGATTGCTTAAAAGAATATTGAATAAACAGCCTTATTCCAAAAGAATACAAATCAAAGCACTCCAGCACTTATATTCATGCAAATACCAAAGAAAAGAAACCATATAACTTACTATCTGATCTCTTTGTCCTTACACTTAGAAACAGAAGACTAGAAAGTAGAGCTACTTCTCCAAAGCTCAGAGAAAGCAGGCAGGCAGACAAAGACACTCAATTCCCTCCACCCAAAGTTGAAAAAATCCGGTTTCCTGATTGGTCCTCTGGTCAGGTGCTTCAGGTGAAAGAGACATTAACCCTTAGCTATCTGTTTATGACACGCCCCCCAAATTGCAGACAGTGGGGAAGCTCACTGGCGGCGATTTCCTTCTAGAACTTGAAAATAAACAGATTAATACAACACATACACCTTTACATATACTCCTAAGTATATAACTAACAGACTTCTACATTTTAAGAACACTTTTTAACTACTGAATTCTGGGAAACTCTCACGGGAGAGTGCATCAGCTACTTTGTTAGAAGCTCCTGTGATGTGTTGAATTTCAAAATCAAAATGTTGGAGAGCTAAACTCCAACGAAGAAGTTTCTTGTTGTTCCCCTTGGCAGTATGAAGCCACTTTAGTGCAGCATGGTCAGTTTGTAGTTGGAACCGCCGTCCCCAAACATATGGGCGTAGCTTTTCCAGGGCGTACACAATGGCATAGCATTCCTTTTCACTGACTGACCAGTGACTTTCCCTCTCAGACAGTTTGTTGCTGAGAAACACGACAGGATGGAAGTTGTGATCTGTTGCTTCCTGCATGAGCACTGCTCCTATACCACGCTCAGATGCATCTGTGGTTACTAGGAATGGCTTGTCAAAATCCGGGGCCCTGAGCACAGGGTCAGACATGAGCGTTGCCTTAAGTTGGGTAAAGGCCTTTTGACACTCATCAGTCCACTTAACTGCATTTGGCTGGGTCTTTTTGGTCAGGTCGGTCAGTGGGCAGCGATTTGGCTGTAGTGTGGTACAAATCGCCTGTAGTATCCGGCCAAGCCTAAGAAGGATTGGACCTGTTTCTTTGACCTTGGGACAGGCCACTTTTGGATAGCATCCACCTTGGCCTGTAGGGGGTTTATGGTTCCTCGACCCACCTGGTGCCCCAGGTAAGTCACTCTGTTTTGGCCTATTTGACACTTTTTGGCCTTAACAGTTAGTCCTGCCTGCCTGATGCGCTCAAAGACCTTTTCCAGGTGTAGTAGGTGTTCGGGCCAGGAGTCAGAAAAAATGGCCACATCATCGAGGTAGGCAACTGCAAATTCTCCCAGTCCAGCTAGTAGACCATCTACCAGCCTTTGGAAGGTGGCGGGTGCATTTCGAAGGCCGAAAGGAAGGACATTGAATTCATACACCCCCGCATGGGTGACGAATGCTGACCTCTCCTTGGCAGGTTCATCTAGCGGTACTTGCCAGTACCCCTTGGTTAAGTCTATTGTAGAGATGAACTGGGCACGTCCCAACTTCTCCAATAGCTCATCGGTACGTGGCATTGGATAGTTGTCCGGACGAGTTACAGCATTTAGCTTACGGTAGTCCACGCAAAAGCGTATTTCCCCATCTGGTTTGGGTACCAGAACCACTGGAGATGCCCATGCACTGGTAGATGGGCGGATTATACCCATTTGTAGCATGTTCTGGATCTCCCGTTCTATAGCAGCTTGGGCATGAGGAGACACTCGGTAGGGTGGGGTTCTGATTGGGTGAGCATTACCTGTATCAATGGAGTGGTATGCCCGTTCAGTCCGTCCTGGGGTGGCTGAGAACAATGGGGCGAAGCTGGTGCACAGCTCCTTGATTTGCTGCCGCTGCAGACGTTCCAGGGTGGTGGAGAGGTTCACCTCTTCCACGCTACCGTCTTTTTTTCCGTCGTAGTAGACACCGTCAGGCCACTCAGCATCCTCTCCCTGGACTGTAAACTGACAAACCTGTAAGTCTCTGGAATAGAAAGGCTTGAGAGAATTAACATGGTACACTTTAGGCTTTAGTGAGGAATTGGGAAATGCTATGAGGTAGTTTACAGCTCCCAGGCGCTCTTGGACCGTGAATGGCCCTTCCCATGAGGCTTCCATCTTATGGGCCTGTTGCGCCTTCAAGACCATAACCTGGTCTCCTACCTTGAAGGACCGATCTCTGGCATGTCTGTCATACCAGGCCTTTTGCTCTTGTTGAGCATTCTTTAGGTTCTCTTTAGCAAGGGCTAAAGAGTGTTGGAGGGTGCTTTGTAGGTTCCTTACAAAGTCCAGAATGTTAGTTCCTGGAGAAGGCATAAACCCCTCCCATTGCTGCTTCACCAACTGTAATGGCCCCTTAACCTCGTGACCATACACAAGTTCAAATGGTGAAAACCCTAAACTGGGATGTGGTACAGCCCTGTAGGCAAACAGCAACTGCTGCAACACTAGGTCCCAATTATTGGAGAATTCGTTGATGAATTTCCGTATCATGGCCCCCAAAGTTCCATTGAACCTTTCCACCAGGCCATTGGTTTGATGGTGGTATGGGGTGGCAACCAAGTGATTCACCCCATGAGTTTCCCACAGTTTTTCCATGGTCCCTGCCAGGAAATTAGACCCTGAATCTGTAAGGATGTCGCAGGGCCAACCTACCCTGGCAAAGATGTCTGTTAGGGCCAGGCACACAGTGTTAGCCCTGGTGTTGCCTAGAGCTACTGCTTCTGGCCATCGGGTAGCAAAGTCCACTAAAGTCAGTACGTACTGCTTTCCTCTGGGCGTCTTTTTTGGGAAAGGGCCCAGAATATCCACAGCTACTCGCTGAAATGGGACCTCAATTATGGGGAGTGGCTGGAGAGGGCCTTGACCTGGTCTTGAGGCTTACCCACTCTTTGGCATACCTCACAAGACCGGACATACTTGGCAACATCCTTGCCCATCCCCTCCCAGTGGAAGGACTTCCCCAACCGGTCCTTGGTTCTGTTCACCCCAGCATGGCCACTGGGATGATCATGGGCTAAGCTTAAGAGCTTCCCCCGGTACTTAGTTGGAACCACCAACTGTTTTTGCGGCTGCCACTCTTCCCGGTGTCCACCAGAAAGAATTTCCTTGTATAAAAGTCCTTGGTCTATAACAAACCGGGATCGATTAGAAGAGCTGAGAGGCGGTGGGGTGCTCCGTGCCGCCGCCCACGCTTTTTGAAGGCTGTCATCTGCTTCCTGCTCAGTCTGGAACTGTTTCCTTGAGGCTGGGGTCACAAGTTCTTCCTCAGACTGTGGACTTGGGCTTGGTCCCTCTGGAAGCAATGTAGGTGATGGGGTTGTTTCCGTTGCTGGTGCACCTGAGGGTATTTCAGGCTCTGGCTGAGCCTTTTGGGTATGGCTGTCTTTTGCTTCTGCCAGTTCTGGCTCGCTGGCGCCCTCTGGCGTTGAGTTTGAAGATGTGGTTGCACTTGCTGGTGCTGGTTGCTGTTCCAGTTCCAGGCCTGGGACTGGAGATGCTGTGGCTGTTTCAGTGGTAGGCATGGAATCCGGGTCCACTACCTCTGTCTGGGTCTCTGGTAACACAGACGGGGCCTCTGTGGACGGTTCAGGAACAGGAATGGGTCTGGAAGCTTGCCTGGTTTGGCTACGTGTAACCATTCCCACTCTCTTGGCCCGCCTCACCTGGTTGGCCAAGTCTTCCCCCAGTAGCATGGGGATAGGATAATTGTCATAGACTGCAAAAAGTCCACATTCCTGACCAGCCTTTGTACTGGACAGGCAGTTGAGCTGTAGGCAAGTCTACAGCTTGTGACATGAAGGGGTAAATTGTAACTTTGGCCTTTGGGTTGATGAATTTGGGGTCAACGAAGGATTGGTGGATAGCTGACACTTGTGCCCCCGTGTCTCTCCACGCAGTAACCTTCTTTCCGCCCACTCTCAAATTTTCCCTTCGCTTCAAGGGTATTTGAGAGGCATCCGGGCCTGGGGATCTTTGGTGTGATGGTGGTGTAATGAATTGCACTCGCATGGTGTTCTTGGGACACTTGGCCTTGATATGTCCCAGTTCATTACACTTAAAGCATCTTCCATTTGATGGGTCACTGGGCCGAGGTGAGTTACTGGAGACTGGTGAGGTTGAAGGGTAGGGTATCTGTGGCTTTACTTGGGTGGTATGTGGGGTCTTTGGCTGTCCTCGGTTGTAGGGTTTATGGTCTGTGTGCCCCCTGGGGTAATCGTTTCCCTTGACAGTAGCTTTCTTGCTTTCTGCCAGTTCCATCCATTTGGCTCCAATCTCCCCCGCCTCAGCGATATTCTTGGGGTTTCCATCTTGTATGTACCGTGTGATGTCTTCAGGAACACCATCCAAGAACTGCTCCATTTGTATGAGGAGGTTTAGTTCTTCCAAGGTTTGAATGTTGTTTCCTGTTAGCCAGGCCTCATAGTTTTTTGCAATGTAGTAGGCGTGTTTGGGAAATGACACCTCTGGTTTCCACTTTTGGGTTCTGAAGCGCCGACGGGCATGATCTGGGGTTATCCCCATCCTGTATCTGGCCTTGGTTAGGAAAAGTTTATAGTCATTCATTTGGTGCTTAGGCATTTCAGCTGCCACCTCTGCTAAAGGTCCACTGAGCTGTGACCTCAATTCTACCATGTACTGGTCTTCGGGAATGCTGTACCCAAGACAGGCTCTTTCAAAATTTTCCAAGAAGGCCTCGGTGTCATCACCTGCCTTGTAGGTGGGAAATTTCCTGGGCTGTGGAGCAATATTTGGCGCCGGGTTGTTAGGGTTGGCTGGCACAGGCAGCCCAGCTTTTGCCAACTCCAGTTCATGTTTTTTCTGTTTTTCCTTCTCTTCATTCTCTTTTTGTTGTTTTTCCATTTCTCGGTGGTGGTTTTCCATTTCTCGGCGGTGGGCCACCTCTTCTTCTTCTAGTTTTCTTTTGTGTGCTGCCTCTTGGGCTGCCTGTTCTCTTTGGAAGGCTGCCTGTTCTCTTTGGTAGGCTGCCTCTTTGATCTGTTCTTCTCTTTCTTTCATCTCCATCTCTTTTTGTTTTATTTCCAGTTGTCGCCTGTGTTGAGCTTCTTTGATTTGTTCTTCGGCGTCAATTTTTGCCTTAGAAGTCATGGTTCCTGTTTTCTTGTGTTGGGGTGCCCTCCGGTGTTTATCTTCTGAACTGCAGGTTCTCTGTTGCCTCCTGAAGTTTGCCTAGCAACAGTGCTTTTTTCCTTTTCTCTCTCTAGCTAATCTTCAATGTCAAGTAAACCTGAAAAACCACTTTATTTGCATTCATATAGTGCTGGTATGACTCTCAATGGGAGTGCTATTGTGTGACAAAAGACTGTTAATAGTCCTTAACGACTTCTGCTTAACATGCAAGCCACAAACTGCCAGAGAGAGCAGAAAAAAAAAATTTCTCTCTGGTTCCCTTTTAAAACCAAACTGTTTCTCTCTGCTAAAAAGCCCTTAGCAGAGAAACGAAAAATATAATATTTCTACTGGCTTCTGGATTCTGTCTATCTCCCACCAGCTGCCGCCATGTAATAACCTTAGTCCCAGATTTGGACCTTAGCGTCCAAAATATGGGGGTTAGCATGAAAACCTCCAAGCTTAGTTACCAGCTTGGACCTGGTACCTGCTGCCACCACCCAAAAAATTAGAGTGTTTTGGGGCACTCTGGTCCCTCTGAAAAACCTTCCCTGGGGACCCCAAGACCCAAATCCCTTGAGTCTCACAACAAAGGGAAATAATCCTTTTTCCCTTCCCCCCCTCCAGGTGCTCCTGGAGAGATACACAGACACAAGCTCTGTGAATCCAAACAGAGTGAATCTCCCTCTCTGTTCCCAATCCTGGAAACAAAAGTACTTTCCTCTTCACCCAGAGGGAATGCAAAATCAGGCTAGCCACTTCAACACACACAGATCTCCCCTGATTTCTTCCTCCCACCAATTCCCTGGTGAGTACAGACTCAATTTCCCTGAAGTAAAGAAAAACTCCAACAGGTCTTAAAAGAAAGCTTTATATAAAAAGAAAGAAAAATAAGTACAAATGTTCTCTCTCTATTAAGATGATACAACACAGGGTCGATTGCTTAAAAGAATATTGAATAAACAGCCTTATTCCAAAAGAATACAAATCAAAGCACTCCAGCACTTATATTCATGCAAATACCAAAGAAAAGAAACCATATAACTTACTATCTGATCTCTTTGTCCTTACACTTAGAAACAGAAGACTAGAAAGTAGAGCTACTTCTCCAAAGCTCAGAGAAAGCAGGCAGGCAGACAAAGACACTCAATTCCCTCCACCCAAAGTTGAAAAAATCCGGTTTCCTGATTGGTCCTCTGGTCAGGTGCTTCAGGTGAAAGAGACATTAACCCTTAGCTATCTGTTTATGACAAACTTCTGGGGCCCCAACACCAGGTCCAGGGGACCAACCCCTGGGAGCCCCAACACGAGATCCAGGGGCCCAACTCCTGAGCGCCCGAACCATAGCTCCAGGGGCCTAACCCCTGGGGGCCCCAACCCCAGCTCCAGAGGCCCAACCCCTGGAGGCCCCAACACCAGCTCCAGGGGTACAAGCGCTGAGCGTCCGAAGCATAGCTACAGGGGCCTAACCCCCGGGGGCCAAAACCCCAGGTCCAGGGGCAAAACCCCTGGGGGCCCGAGCACCAGCTGTAGGGGCCCAACACCTGAGCGCCCGAACCATACCTCCTGGGGCCTAATCCCCGGGGACCAAAACCCCAGCTCCAGGGGCCCAACCCCTCGGGGCCCCAACACCAGCTCCAGGAGCCCAACCCCTGGGGCCACAACACCACGTCCATGGGCCCAACCCCAGAGCGCCTGAACCATAGCTCCAGGGGCCCAACCCCTGGGGCCCCAACACCAGCTCCAGGGGCCCAACCCCTGAGCGCCCGAACCGTCGCTCCAGGGGCCTAACCCCTGTGGCCACAACACCAGCTCCAGGGACCCAACCCCTGGGGGCCCCAACACCAGCTCCAGGGGCCCAAATCCTGAGCGCGCGAACCATAGCTACATTGGCCTAACCTCTGTGGGCCCCAACACCAGCTCCAAGGACCCAACCCCTGAGCACCCGACCCATAGCTCCAGGGGCCTAACCCCTGGGGGCCCCAACACCAACTCCAGGGGCCCAACCCCTGAGCGCCCGAACCATAGCTCCAGGGGCCTAACCCCTAGGGGCCCCAACCCCAGCTGCAGGAGCCCAAAACCTGGGGGCCCCAACACCAGCTCCAGGTTCCAAACCCCTGAGCGCCCGAAACATAGATCCAGGGGCCTAACCCCTGGGGCCCCAACCCCAGCTCCAGGGACCCAACCCCTGAGGCCCCCGACCCCAGCTCCAGGGGCTCAACCCCTGAGCGCTCGAACCATAGCTTCGTGGCCTAACCCCTGGGGCCCCAACACCAGCTCCAGGAGCCCAACCCCTGAGAGCCCGAACCATAGCTCCAGGGGCCTAACCCCTGGGGCCCCAACCGCAGCTCCAGGGGTCCAACCCCTGGGGGCCCCAACACCAGTTCAAGGGGCCCAACCCCTGAGAGCCCGAACCATAGTCCAGGGGCCTAACCCCTGGGGGCCCCAACACCAGCTCCAAGGGCCCAACCCCTGAGCGCCCGAACAATACCTCCAGAGGCCTAAACCCTAGGGGCCCCAGAACCAGCTCCACAGGCCCAACCCCTGAGTGCCGGAACCATAGCTCCAGGGGCCTAAACCCTGAGCGCCCGAACCATAGCTCCATGCAGGAAAAGCTCTGTGCATTACCCTGCGTGACCACATGGTGTTACTGTTGCTCCATGCGGGGAAATGCTCTGTGTATTACCCTGTGTGGCTACATGGTGTCACTGTTGCTCCATGCGGGGAAATGCTCTGTGCATTACCCTATGTGGCCACACGGTGTCATTCTTGCTCCATGCAGGAAATGCTCTTGGCATTCCCCTGCATGGCCACACAGTGTTACTGTTGCTCTATGCGTGAAATGCTCTGGGCATTACTGTGATGGAGTGGGGATAATCTGTGTGGGGGATGGGACAGCAGGGGGTGACTTTAGGTCAGGGGCAAAAACACCAGCTCCAGGGGCCCAACCTTTGAGCGCTCGAACCATAGCTCCAGGGGCCTAACCCCTGGGGGACGAAACCCCAGTTCCAGGGGCCCAATCCCTGGGGACCCCAACCCCAGCTCCAGGGGTCCAACCCCTGGGGGCCCCAACACCAGTTCAAGGGGCCCAACCCCTCAGCGCCCGAACCATAGCTCCAGGGGCCCAACCAATGACGGCCCCAACACCAGCTACAGGGGCCCAACCCCGGAGCGCTCGAACCATAGCTCCAGGGGCCTAAACCCTGGGGGCCCCAAAACCAGCTCCAGGGGCCCAGCCCCTGGGGGCCCCAACACCAGCTAAAGGGGCCCAACCCCTGAGCACCCGAACCATAGCTCCAGGGGCCTAACCCCTGCGGGCCCCAACACCAGCTCCAAGGGCCCAACGCCTGAGCGCCCGAACAATACCTCCAGAGGCCTAACTCCTGGGGGCCCCAAAACCAGCTCCACAGGCCCAACTCCTGAGTGCCCGAACCATAGCTCCAGGGGCCCATCCCCTTAGAGCCCGAACCATAGCTCCAGGGGCCTTACCCCTAGGGCCCAACACGAGCTCCATGGGTCCAATCCCTGGGGGCCCCAACACCAGCTCCAGGGGCCCAACCCCTGAGCGCCCGAACCATAGCTCCAGGGGCCCATCCCCTTAGAGCTCGAACCATAGCTTCAGGGGCCTTACCCCTACGGCCCCAACACGAGCTACAGGGGTCCAATCCCTGGGGGCCCCACCCCCAGCTCTAGGGGCCCAACCCCTGGAGGCCCGAACACCAACTCCAGGGGCCCAACCCCTGAGCGCCCGAACCATAGCTCCAGGAGCCTAACTCCTAGGGGCCACCACCGCAGATCCAAGGGCCCAAAACCTGAGCGCCCGAACCATAGCTCCAGGGGCCTAATTTCTGGGGCCCCAACACCAGCTCCAGGGGCCCAACCCCTGAGCGCCCGAACCATAGCTCCAGGGGCCTAACTTCTGGGGCCCCAACACCAGCTCCAGGGGCCCAACCCCTGGGGGTCCCAACACGAGATCCAGGGGCCCAACTCCTGAGCGCCCGAACCATAGCTCCAGGGGCCTAACCCCTGGGGGCCCCAACCCCAGCTCCAGGGGCCCAACCCCTGGAGGCCCCAACACCAGCTCCAGGGGTACAAGCGCTGAGCGTCCGAAGCATAGCTCCAGGGGCCTAACCCCCGGGGGCCAAAACCCCAGCTCCAGGGGAAAAACCCCTGGGGGCCCCAGCACCAGCTGTAGGGTCCCAACCCCTGAGCGCCCGAACCATACCTCCTGGGGCCTAACCCCCGAGGACCAAAAACCAAGCTCGAGGGGCGCAACCCCTCAGGGCCCCAACACCAGCTCCAGGAGCCCAACCCCTGGGGGCCACAACACCAGCTCCATGGGCCCAACCCCAGAGCGCCCGAACCATAGCTCCAGGGACCCAACCCCTGGGGCCCCAACACCAGCTCCAGGGGCCCAACCCCTGAGCGCCCGAACCGTAGCTCCAGGGGCCTAACCCCTGGGGCCCCAACACCAGCTCCAGGGACCCAACCCCTGGGGGCCCCAACACCAGCTCCAGGGGCCCAACTCCTGAGCGCCCGAACCATAGCTCCAGGGGCCTAACCTCTGTGGGCCCTAACACCAGCTCCAAGGGCCCAACCCCTGAGCGCCCGAACCATAGCTCCAGGGGCCTAACCCCTGGAGGCCCCAACACCAACTCAAGGGGACCAACGCCTGAGCGCCCGAACCATAGCTCCAGGGGCCTAACCTCTGTGGGCAACAACACCAGCTCCAGGGGCCCAACCCCTAAGCGCCCGAAACATAGATCCAGGGGCCTAACCCCTGGGGGCCCCAACCCGAGCTCCAGGGACCCAACCCCTGAGGCCCTCGACCCCAGCTCCAGGGGCTCAAGCCATGAGCGCCCGAACCATAGCTCTGGGGCCTAACCCCTGGGGGCCCCAAAACCAGCTCCAGGGCCCAACCTCTGAGCGCCCGATCCATAGCTCCAGGGGAATAACCACCGGGGCCCCAACCCTAGCTCCAGGGGTCCAACCCCTGTGGGCCCCAACACCAGTTCAAGGTTACCAGCCCCTGGGATCCCAACACCAGCTCCAGGGGCCCAACCCCTGAGCGCCCGAACCATAGCTCCAGGGGCCTAACCCCTGGGGCCCCAACACCAGCTCCAGGTTACCAGCCCCTGGGATCCCAACACCAGCTACAGGGGCCCAACCCCTGAGCGCCCGAACCATAGCTCCAGGGGCCTAACACCTGGGGGCCCCCACCCCAGCTCCAAGGGCCCAACCCCTGAGCGCCTGAACCATAGCTCCAGGGGCCTAACCCCTTGGGGCCCCAACCCCAGCTCCAGGGGCCAAACACCCGGGGGCCCCAACCCCAGCTGCAGGGGCCCAATCCCTGGGGCCCTCGACCCCAGCTCCAGGGGCCCAAAACCCTGAGCGCCCGAACCATAGCTCCAGGGGCCTAACCCCTGGGGCCCCAACACCAGCTCCAGGGGCCCATCCCCTGAGCGCCCGAACCAAAGCTCCAGGAGTCTAACCCCTGGGGGCCCCAACACCAGCTCCAGGGGCCCAACCCCAGAGCTCCCGAACCAAAGCTCCATGTAGGAAATGCTCTGTGCATTACCGTGCGTGACCACATGGTGCCACTGTTGCTCCATGCGGGGAAATGCTCTGTGTATTACCCTGTGTGGCTACCTGGTGTTACTGTTGCTCCATGCGGGGAAATGCTCTGTGCATTACCTTATATGGCCACACGGTGTCACTCTTGCTCCATGCAGGAAATACTCTAGGAATTATCCTGCATGGCCACACAGTGTTACTGTTGCTCCATGCGTGAAATGCTCTGGGCATTACTGTGATGGAGTGGGGACTCTCTGTGTGGGGGATGCTAGAGCAGGGGGTGACTTGAGGTAAGGGGCCCCAACACCAGCTCCAGGGGCCCAACCCCTGGGGCCCTCGACCCGACCTCCAGGGGCCCAACCCCTGAGCGCCCGAACCATAGCTCCAGGGGCCTAACAACCGGGGGCCCCAACCCCAGCTCCAGGGGCCAAACCCCTGGGGCCCTCGACCCCAGCTCCAGGGGCCCAACCCTTGAGAGCCCGAACCATAGCTCCAGGGGCCGAACCCCTGAACGCCCGAACCATAGCTCCAGGGGCCTAACCCCTGTGACCCCAACACCAACTCCAGGGGCCCAACCCCTTGAGGCCCCAACACCAGCTCCAGGGGCCCAACCCCTGAGCGCCCGAACCAAAGCTCCAGGGGCCTAACCCCTGGGGGCCCCAACCCCAGCTCCAGGGGCCAAACCTCTGGGAGACCCAAAACCAACTCAAGGGGACCAACCCCTGAGCGCCCGAACCATACCTCCAGGGGCCTACTCCCTGGGGGCCCCAACACCAGCTCCAAAGGCCCAACCTCTGAGCGCCCGAACAATACCTCCAGGGGCCTAACCGATGGGGGCCCCAACACCAGCTCCATGGGCCCAACCCATGAGTGCCCGAAACATAGCTCCAGGAGCCGAACCCCTGCCGGCCCCCACCCCAGCTCCAAGGGCCCAACCCCTGAGCGCCCGAACCATAGCGCCAGGGGCCTAACCCCAGGGGGCCCCAACCTCAGCTCCAGGGGCCCAACCCCTGAGGCCCTCGACCCCAACTCCAGGGGCCCAAACCCTGAGCGCCCGAACCATACCTCCAGGGGCCCAACCCCTGAGCGCCCGAACCATAGCTCCAGGGGACCAACCCCTGAGCGCCTGAACCATAGCTCAAATGGCCTAACCCCTGGGGCCCCAACACCAGCTCCGGGGGCCCAACCCCTGGGGGCCCCAACACCAGCTCCAGGGGCCCAACCCCTGAGCGCCCGAACCATAGGTCCAGGAGCCTAACCCCCGGGGGCCCCAACCCCAGCTCCAGGGGCCCAACACCTGGGGCCCTCGCCCCAGCTCCACGGGCCCAACCCCTGAGTGCCCGAACCGTAGCTCCAGGGGCCTAACCCCCGGGGGCCCCAACCCCAGCTCCAGGGGCCCAACCCCTGGGGCCCTCGACCCCAGCTCCAGGGGCCCAACCACTGAGCGCTCGAACTATAGCTCGAGGGGCCCATCCCTTTATCGCCCGAACCCTAGCTCCAGGGACCTAACCCCTGGGGCTCCAACACCAGCTCCAGGGGCCCAACCCCTGGGGGCCCCAACACCAGTTCCAGGGGCCCAACCCCAGAGAGCCCGAACCATAGCTCCAGGGGCCTAACCCCTCGGGGCCCCAACACCAGCTCCAGGAGCCAAACCCCTGGGGGCCCCAACACCAGCTCCAGGGGCCCAAACCCAGAGCGCCCGAAACATAGCTCCAGGGGCCCAACCCCTAGGGGCCCCAACACCAGCTCCAGGGGCCCAACCCCTGAGCACCCGAACCATAGCTCCAGGGACCTAACCCCTGGGGCCCCAACACCAGCTCCAGGGACCCAACCTCTGGGGGCTCCAACAACAGCTCCAGAGGCCTAACTCCTGCGCGCCCAAATCATAGCTCCAGGGGCCCAAACCCTGGGGGCCCCAATACCAGCTCCAGGGGCCCAACCCCTGAGGCCCTCACCCCAGCTCCACGGCCTCAACCCCTGAGCGCCCAAACCATAGTTCCGGGGCCTAAGCCCTGGGGCCACAACACCAGCTCCAGGGGCTAAACCCCTGAGCGCCCGAACCATAGCTCCAGGGGCCTAACCCGCGGGGCCCCAATCCCAGCTCCAGGGGTCCAACCCCTGGGGGCCCCAACACCAGCTCAAGGGGCCCAACCAAAGAGTGCCAGAACCGTAGCTCCAGGGGCCCAAACCCTGGGGGCCACAACACCAGCTCCAGGGGCCAAACCCCTGAGCGCCCGAACCATAGCTCCAGGGGCCTAACCCGCGGGGCCCCAACCCCAGTTCCAGGGGTCCAACCCCTGGGGGCCCCAACACCAGCTCAAGGGGCCCAACCAAAGAGTGCCCGAACCGTAGCTCCAGGGGCCCAAACCCTGGGGGCCACAACATCAGCTACAGGGGCCCAACCCCTGAGCGCCCGAACCATAGCTCCAGGGGCCAAACCCCTGGGGCCCCAACACCAGCTCCAGGGGCTCAACCCCTGGGGCCCCAACACCAGCTCCAGGGGCCCAAACCCTGAGTGCCCGAACCATAGCTCCAGGGCCCTAACCCTTAGGTGCCCCAACACCAGCTCCAGGGGCCCAACACCTGAGCGCCCGAACAATACCTCCAGGTGCCTAACCCCTGGGGGCCCCGACACCAGCTCCAGGGGCCCAACCCCTGAGCGCCCCAACCATAGCTCCAGGGACTCAACCCCTGAGCGCCCGAACCATAGCTCCAGGGGCCCAATCCCTGACCGCCTGAACCATTGCTCAAATGGCCTAACCTCTGGGGCCCCAACACCAGCTCCAGGGGCCCAACCACTGGGGGACCAAACACCAGCTCTGGGGCCCAACCCCTGAGCGCCTGAAGCATAGCTGCAGGAGCCTAAACCTAGGGGCCCTAACCTCAGCTCCAGGGGCCCAACCCCTGGGGGCCCCAACACCAGCTCCAGGGGCCCAACTCCTGAGCGCCCGAACCATAGCTCCAGGTGCCTTACCCCTAGGGCCCTAACCCCAGCTCTAGGGACCCAACCCCTGGGGCCCTCGACCCCAGATCCAGGGGCCCAACCACTGAGCGCCCGAACCATAGCTCCAGGGGCCCAACCCCTGAGCCCCCGAACCCAAGCTCCGGGGGCCTAATCCCTGCGGGCCCCAACACCAGCTCCAGGTTCCCAGCCCCTGGGGTCCCAACACCAGCTCCAGGGACTCAACCCCGGAGCGCCCGAACCATAGCTCCAGGGGCCTAACCCCTGGGGGCCCCAAGCCCAGCTCCAGGGGCCCAACCCCTGGGGACCCCAACACCAGCTCCAGGGACCCAACCCGTGAGCGCCCGAACCACAGCTCCAGGTGCCTAACCCCAGAGGGCCCCAAACCCAGCTCCAGGGGTCCAAACCCTGGGGCCCTCGACCCCAGCTCCAGGGGCCCAACCCCTGAGCGCCCGAACCATAGCTCCAGGGGACCATCCCCTTAGAGCCCGAACCATAGCTCCAGGGGCCTTACCCCTGGGGCCCCAACACGAGCTCCAGTGGCCCAACCCCTGGGGGCCCCAACACCAGCTCCAGGGGCCCAACCCCTGAGCGCCCAAACCATAGCTCCAGTGGCAGAAACCCTGGGGGCCCCAACACCAGCTCTAGGGGCCAAACCCCTGGAGGCCCCAACACCAGCTCCAGGGGTACAAGCGCGGAGCGTCCGAAGCATAGCTCCAGGGGCCTAACCCCCGGGGGCCAAAACCCCAGCTCCAGGGGCAAAAACCCTGGGGGCCCCAGCACCAGCTGTAGGGGCCCAACCCCTGGGGGCCACAACACCAGCTCCAGGGGCCCAACCCAAGAGCGCCCGAACCATAGCTCCAGGGGCCCAACCCCTGAGCGCCCGAAGCGTAGCTCCAGGGGCCTAACCCCTGGGGCCCCAACACCAGCTCCAGGGACCCAACCCCTGGGGGCCCCAACACCAGCTCCAGGGGCCTAACCCCTGAGCGCCCGTACCATAGCTACAGGGGCCTAACCCCTGGGGGCCCCAATACCAGCTCCAACGGCCCAAACCCTGAGCACCCGAACAATACCTCCAGGGGCCTAACCCCTGGGGGCCCCAACACCAGCTCCAGGGGCCCAACCCCTGAGCGCACGAACCATAACTCCAGGTGCCTAACACCTGGGAGCCCACATCGAAGCTCCAAGGCCCTAACCCCTGAGCGCCCTAACCATAGCTCCAGGGGCCTAACCCCCACAGGCCCCAACCCCAACTCCAGGGGCCCAACCCCTGGGGCCCTAGACCCCAGCTCAAAGGGCCCAACCCCTCAGCGCCAAACCATAGCTCCAGGGGCCCAACCCCTGACGGCCCAAACACCAGCTCCAGAGGCCCAACCCCTGAGCGCCCGAACCATAGCTCCAGGGGCCTATCCCCTGGGGCCCCAACACCAGCTCCAGGGGCCCAGCCCCTGGGGGCCCCAACACAAGCTCCAGGGGCCCAACCCCTGAGTACCCGAACCATAGCTCCAGGGGCTTAACACCTGGGGGCCCCCACCCCAGCTCCAAGGGCCCAACCCCTGAGCGCCCGAACCATAGCTCCAGGGGCCTAACCCCTGGGGGCCCCAACACCAGCTCCAAGGGCCCAACCCCTGAGTGCCCGAACCATAGCTCCAGGGGCCTAAACCCTGAGCGCCCGAACCATACCTCCATGCAGGAAAAGCTCTGTGCATTACCCTGCGTGACCACATGGTGTCACTGTTGCTCCATGCGGGGAAATGATCTGGGCATTACCCTATGTGGCCACACGGTGTCAATCTTGCTCCATGCAGGAAATGCTCTGGGCATTACCGTGCATGGCCACACAGTATTACTGTTGCTCCATGCGTGAAATGCTCTGGGCATTACTGTGATGGAGTGGGGATTATCTGTGTGGGGGATGGGACAGCAGGGGGTGACTTTAGGTCGGGGCCCCAACACCAGCTCCAGGGGCCCAAACTTTGAGCGCTCGAACCATAGCTACAGGGGCCTAACCCCTGGGGGCCCCCACCCCAGCTCCAAGGGCCCAAAACCTGAGCGCCCGAACCATAGCTCCAGGGGCCTAACCCCTGGGGGCCCTAACCCCAGCTCCAGGGGCCCAACACCTGGGGGCCCCAAAACCAGTTCCGGGGGCCCAAGCCCTGAGCGCCGAACCATAGCTCCAGGGGCCTAACCCCTGGGGCCCCAACACCAGCTCCAGGGGCCCAACCCCTGGGGGCCCCAACACGAGATCCAGGGGCCAAAGCCCTGAGCGCCCGAACCATAGCTCCAGGGGCCTAACCCCTGGGGGCCCCAACCCCAGCTCCAGGGGCCCAACCCCTGGGGACCCCAACACCAGCTCCAGGGACCCAACCCGGGAGCGCCTGAACCACAGCTCCAGGTGCCTAACCCCAGGGGGCCACAACACCAGCTCCAGGGGCCCAACCCCAGAGCGCCAGAACCATAGCTCCTCGGGCCCGACCCCTGGGACCCCAACACCAGCTCCAGGGGCCCTTACTCTGAGCGCCCGAACCGTAGCTCCAGGGGCCTAACCCCCGGGGCCCCAACCCTAGCTCCAGGGGTCCAACCCCTGGGGGCCCCAACACCAGCTCCAGGGGCCCAACTCCTGAGCGCGCGAACCATAGCTCCAGGGGCCTAACCTCTGTGGGCCCGAACACCAGCTCCAAGGGCCCAACCCCTGAGCGCCCGAACCATAGCTCCAGGGGCCTAACCCCTGGGGGCCCCAACACCAACTCCAGGGGCCCAACCCCTGAGCGCCCGAACCATAGCTCCAGGGGCCTAACCCCTAGGGGCCCCAACCCCAGCTCCAGGAGCCCAAACCCTGGGGGCCCCAACGCCAGCTCCAGGAGCCCAAACCCTGAGCGCCCGAACCATAGCTCCAGGGGCCTAACCCCTGGGGCCCCAACCCCAGCTCCAGGGGTCCAACCCCTGGGGACCCCAACACCAGTTCAAGGGGCCCAACCCCTCAGTGCCCGAACCATAGCTCTAGGGGCCTAACACCTGGGGAACCCCACCCCAGTTCCAAGGTCCCAAACCCTGAGCGCCCGAACCATAGCTCCAGGGGCCTAACCCCTGGGGCCACAACACCAGGTCCATGGGCCCAACCCCAGAGCGCCTGAACCATAGCTCCAGGGGCCCAACCCCTGGGGCCCCAACACCAGCTCCAGGGGCCCAACCCCTGAGCGCCCGAACCGTCGCTCCAGGGGCCTAACCCCTGTGGCCACAACACCAGCTCCAGGGACCCAACCCCTGGGGGCCCCAACACCAGCTCCAGGGGCCCAAATCCTGAGCGCGCGAACCATAGCTACATTGGCCTAACCTCTGTGGGCCCCAACACCAGCTCCAAGGACCCAACCCCTGAGCACCCGACCCATAGCTCCAGGGGCCTAACCCCTGGGGGCCCCAACACCAACTCCAGGGGCCCAACCCCTGAGCGCCCGAACTATAGCTCCAGGGGCCTAACCCCTAGGGGCCCCAACCCCAGCTGCAGGAGCCCAAAACCTGGGGGCCCCAACACCAGCTCCAGGTTCCAAACCCCTGAGCGCCCGAAACATAGATCCAGGGGCCTAACCCCTGGGGGCCCCAACCCCAGCTCCAGGGACCCAACCCCTGAGGCCCTCGACCCCAGCTCCAGGGGCTCAACCCCTGAGCGCTCGAACCATAGCTTCGGGGCCTAACCCCTGGGGCCCCAACACCAGCTCCAGGAGCCCAACCCCGGAGAGCCCGAACCATAGCTCCAGGGGCCTAACCCCTGGGGCCCCAACCGCAGCTCCAGGGGTCCAACCCCTGGGGGGCCCCAACACCAGTTCAAGGGGCCCAACCCCTGAGAGCCCGAACCATAGTCCAGGGGCCTAACCCCTGGGGGCCCCAACACCAGCTCCAAGGGCCCAACCCCTGAGCGCCCGAACAATACCTCCAGAGGCCTAAACCCTAGGGGCCCCAGAACCAGCTCCACAGGCCCAACCCCTGAGTGCCGGAACCATAGCTCCAGGGGCCTAAACCCTGAGCGCCCGAACCATAGCTCCATGCAGGAAAAGCTCTGTGCATTACCCTGCGTGACCACATGGTGTTACTGTTGCTCCATGCGGGGAAATGCTCTGTGTATTACCCTGTGTGGCTACATGGTGTCACTGTTGCTCCATGCGGGGAAATGCTCTGTGCATTACCCTATGTGGCCACACGGTGTCATTCTTGCTCCATGCAGGAAATGCTCTTGGCATTCCCCTGCATGGCCACACAGTGTTACTGTTGCTCTATGCGTGAAATGCTCTGGGCATTACTGTGATGGAGTGGGGATAATCTGTGTGGGGGATGGGACAGCAGGGGGTGATTTTAGGTCAGGGGCAAAAACATCAGCTCCAGAGGCCCAACCTTTGAGCGCTCGAACCATAGCTCCAGGGGCCTAACCCCTGGGGGACGAAACCCCAGTTCCAGGGGCCCAATCCCTGGGGACCCCAACCCCAGCTCCAGGGGTCCAACCCCTGGGGGCCCCAACACCAGTTCAAGGGGCCCAACCCCTCAGCGCCCGAACCATAGCTCCAGGGGCCCAACCCCTGACGGCCCCAACACCAGCTCCAGGGGCCCAACCCCGGAGCGCTCGAACCATAGCTCCAGGGGCCTAAACCCTGGGGGCCCCAAAACCAGCTCCAGGGGCCCAGCCCCTGGGGGCCCCAACACCAGCTAAAGGGGCCCAACCCCTGAGCACCCGAACCATAGCTCCAGGGGCCTAACACCTGGGGGCCCCCACCCCAGCTCCAAGGTCCAAACCCCTGAGCGCCCGAACCATAGCTCCAGGGGCCTAACCCCTGCGGGCCCCAACACCAGCTCCAAGGGCCCAACGCCTGAGCGCCCGAACAATACCTCCAGAGGCCTAACTCCTGGGGGCCCCAAAACCAGCTCCACAGGCCCAACTCCTGAGTGCCCGAACCATAGCTCCAGGGGCCCATCCCCTTAGAGCCCGAACCATAGCTCCAGGGGCCTTACCCCTAGGGCCCAACACGAGCTCCATGGGTCCAATCCCTGGGGGCCCCAACACCAGCTCCGGGGGCCCAACCCCTGAGCGCCCGAACCATAGCTCCAGGGGCCCATCCCCTTAGAGCTCGAACCATAGCTTCAGGGGCCTTACCCCTAGGGCCCCAACACGAGCTACAGGGGTCCAATCCCTGGGGGCCCCAACCCCAGCTCTAGGGGCCCAACCCCTGGAGGCCCCAACACCAACTCCAGGGGCCCAACCCCTGAGCGCCCGAACCATAGCTCCAGGAGCCTAACTCCTAGGGGCCACCACCCCAGATCCAAGGGCCCAAAACCTGAGCGCCCGAACCATAGCTCCAGGGGCCTAACTTCTGGGGCCCCAACACCAGCTCCAGGGGCCCAACCCCTGAGCGCCCGAACCATAGCTCCAGGGGCCTAACTTCTGGGGCCCCAACACCAGCTCCAGGGTCCCAACCCCTGGGGGCCCCAACACGAGATCCAGGGGCCCAACTCCTGAGCGCCCCATCCATAGCTCCAGGGGCCTAACCCCTGGGGGCCCCAACCCCAGCTCCAGGGGCCCAACCCCTGGAGGCCCCAACACCAGCTCCAGGGGTACAAGCGCTGAGCGTCCGAAGCATAGCTCCAGGGGCCTGACCCCCGGGGGGCAAAACCCCAGCTCCAGGGGAAAAACCCCTGGGGGCCCCAGCACCAGCTGTAGGGTCCCAACCCCTGAGCGCCCGAACCATACCTCCTGGGGCCTAACCCCCGAGGACCAAAAACCAAGCTCGAGGGGCGCAACCCCTCAGGGCCCCAACACCAGCTCCAGGAGCCCAACCCCTGGGGGCCACAACACCAGCTCCATGGGCCCAACCCCAGAGCGCCCGAACCATAGCTCCAGGGACCCAACCCCTGGGGCCCCAACACCAGCTCCAGGGGCCCAACCCCTGAGCGCCCGAACCGTAGCTCCAGGGGCCTAACCCCTGGGGCCCCAACACCAGCTCCAGGGACCCAACCCCTGGGGGCCCCAGCACCAGCTCCAGGGGCCCAACTCCTGATCGCCCGAACCATAGCTCCAGGGGCCTAACCTCTGTGGGCCCTAACACCAGCTCCAAGGGCCCAACCCCTGAGTGCCCGAACCATAGCTCCAGGGGCCTAACCCCTGGAGGCCCCAACACCAACTCAAGGGGACCAACGCCTGAGCGCCCGAACCATAGCTCCAGGGGCCTAACCTCTGTGGGCAACAACACCAGCTCCAGGGGCCCAACCCCTAAGCGCCCGAAACATAGATCCAGGGGCCTAACCCCTGGGGGCCCCAACCCGAGCTCCAGGGACCCAACCCCTGAGGCCCTCGACCCCAGCTCCAGGGGCTCAAGCCATGAGCGCCCGAATCATAGCTCCGGGGCCTAACCCCTGGGGGCCCCAAAACCAGCTCCAGGGCCCAACCTCTGAGCGCCCGATCCATAGCTCCAGGGGAATAACCACCGGGGCCCCAACCCTAGCTCCAGGGGTCCAACCCCTGTGGGCCCCAACACCAGTTCAAGGTTACCAGCCCCTGGGATCCCAACACCAGCTCCAGGGGCCCAACCCCTGAGCGCCCGAACCATAGCTCCAGGGGCCTAACCCCTGGGGCCCCAACACCAGCTCCAGGTTACCAGCCCCTGGGATCCCAACACCAGCTACAGGGGCCCAACCCCTGAGCGCCCGAACCATAGCTCCAGGGGCCTAACACCTGGGGGCCCCCACCCCAGCTCCAAGGGCCCAACCCCTGAGCGCCTGAACCATAGCTCCAGGGGCCTAACCCCTTGGGGCCCCAACCCCAGCTGCAGGGGCCCAATCCCTGGGGCCCTCGACCCCAGCTCCAGGGGCCCAAAACCCTGAGCGCCCGAACCATAGCTCCAGGGGCCTAACCCCTGGGGCCCCAACACCAGCTCCAGGGGCCCATCCCCTGAGCGCCCGAACCAAAGCTCCAGGAGTCTAACCCCTGGGGGCCCCAACACCAGCTCCAGGGGCCCAACCCCAGAGCTCCCGAACCAAAGCTCCATGTAGGAAATGCTCTGTGCATTACCGTGCGTGACCACATGGTGCCACTGTTGCTCCATGCGGGGAAATGCTCTGTGTATTACCCTGTGTGGCTACCTGGTGTTACTGTTGCTCCATGCGGGGAAATGCTCTGTGCATTACCTTATATGGCCACACGGTGTCACTCTTGCTCCATGCAGGAAATACTCTAGGAATTATCCTGCATGGCCACACAGTGTTACTGTTGCTCCATGCGTGAAATGCTCTGGGCATTACTGTGATGGAGTGGGGACTCTCTGTGTGGGGGATGCTAGAGCAGGGGGTGACTTGAGGTAAGGGGCCCCAACACCAGCTCCAGGGGCCCAACCCCTGGGGCCCTCGACCCGACCTCCAGGGGCCCAACCCCTGAGCGCCCGAACCATAGCTCCAGGGGCCTAACAACCGGGGGCCCCAACCCCAGCTCCAGGGGCCAAACCCCTGGGGCCCTCGACCCCAGCTCCAGGGGCCCAACCCTTGAGAGCCCGAACCATAGCTCCAGGGGCCGAACCCCTGAGCGCCCGAACCATAGCTCCAGGGGCCTAACCCCTGTGACCCCAACACCAACTCCAGGGGCCCAACCCCTTGAGGCCCCAACACCAGCTCCAGGGGCCCAACCCCTGAGCGCCCGAACCAAAGCTCCAGGGGCCTAACCCCTGGGGGCCCCAACCCCAGCTCCAGGGGCTAAACCTCTGGGAGACCCAAAACCAACTCAAGGGGACCAACCCCTGAGCGCCCGAACCATACCTCCAGGGGCCTACTCCCTGGGGGCCCCAACACCAGCTCCAAAGGCCCAACCTCTGAGCGCCCGAACAATACCTCCAGGGGCCTAACCGATGGGGGCCCCAACACCAGCTCCATGGGCCCAACCCATGAGTGCCCGAAACATAGCTCCAGGAGCCGAACCCCTGCCGGCCCCCACCCCAGCTCCAAGGGCCCAACCCCTGAGCGCCCGAACCATAGCGCCAGGGGCCTAACCCCAGGGGGCCCCAACCTCAGCTCCAGGGGTCCAACCCCTGAGGCCCTCGACCCCAACTCCAGGGGCCCAAACCCTGAGCGCCCGAACCATACCTCCAGGGGCCCAACCCCTGAGCGCCCGAACCATAGCTCCAGGGGACCAACCCCTGAGCGCCTGAACCATAGCTCAAATGGCCTAACCCCTGGGGCCCCAACACCAGCTCCGGGGGCCCAACCCCTGGGGGCCCCAACACCAGCTCCAGGGGCCCAACCCCTGAGCGCCCGAACCATAGGTCCAGGAGCCTAACCCCCGGGGGCCCCAACCCCAGCTCCAGGGGCCCAACACCTGGGGCCCTCGACCCCAGCTCCACGGGCCCAACCCCTGAGTGCCCGAACCGTAGCTCCAGGGGCCTAACCCCCGGGGGTCCAACCGCAGCTCCAGGGGCCCAACCCCTGGGGCCCTCGACCCCAGCTCCAGGGGCCCAACCACTGAGCGCTCGAACTATAGCTCGAGGGGCCCATCCCTTTATCGCCCGAACCCTAGCTCCAGGGACCTAACCCCTGGGGCTCCAACACCAGCTCCAGGGGCCCAACCCCTGGGGGCCCCAACACCAGTTCCAGGGGCCCAACCCCAGAGAGCCCGAACCATAGCTCCAGGGGCCTAACCCCTCGGGGCCCCAACACCAGCTCCAGGAGCCCAACCCCTGGGGGCCCCAACACCAGCTCCAGGGGCCCAAACCCAGAGCGCCCGAAACATAGCTCCAGGGGCCCAACCCCTAGGGGCCCCAACACCAGCTCCAGGGGCCCAACCCCTGAGCACCCGAACCATAGCTCCAGGGACCTAACCCCTGGGGCCCCAACACCAGCTCCAGGGACCCAACCTCTGGGGGCTCCAACAACAGCTCCAGAGGCCTAACTCCTGCGCGCCCAAATCATAGCTCCAGGGGCCCAAACCCTGGGGGCCCCAACACCAGCTCCAGGGGCCCAACCCCTGAGGCCCTCAACCCCAGCTCCATGGCCTCAACCCCTGAGCGCCCAAACCATAGTTCCGGGGCCTAAGCCCTGGGGCCACAACACCAGCTCCAGGGGCTAAACCCCTGAGCGCCCGAACCATAGCTCCAGGGGCCTAACCCGCGGGGCCCCAATCCCAGCTCCAGGGGTCCAACCCCTGGGGGCCCCAACACCAGCTCAAGGGGCCCAACCAAAGAGCGCCAGAACCGTAGCTCCAGGGGCCCAAACCCTGGGGGCCACAACACCAGCTCCAGGGGCCAGACCCCTGAGCGCCCGAACCATAGCTCCAGGGGCCTAACCCGCGGGGCCCCAACCCCAGTTCCAGGGGCCAAACCCCTGGGGCCCCAACACCAGCTCCAGGGGCTCAACCCCTGGGGCCCCAACACCAGCTCCAGGGGCCCAAACCCTGAGTGCCCGAACCATAGCTCCAGGGCCCTAACCCTTAGGTGCCCCAACACCAGCTCCAGGGGCCCAACACCTGAGCGCCCGAACAATACCTCCAGGTGCCTAACCCCTGGGGGCCCCGACACCAGCTCCAGGGGCCCAACCCCTGAGCGCCCGAACCATAGCTCCAGGGACCCAACCCCTGAGCGCCCGAACCATAGCTCCAGGGGCCCAATCCCTGAGCGCCTGAACCATTGCTCAAATGGCCTAACCTCTGGGGCCCCAACACCAGCTCCAGGGGCCCAACCACTGGGGGACCAAACACCAGCTCTGGGGCCCAACCCCTGAGCGCCTGAAGCATAGCTGCAGGAGCCTAACCCTAGGGGCCCTAACCTCAGCTCCAGGGGCCCAACCCCTGGGGGCCCCAACACCAGCTCCAGGGGCCCAACTCCTGAGCGCCCGAACCATAGCTCCAGGTGCCTTACCCCTAGGGCCCTAACCCCAGCTCTAGGGGCCCAACCCCTGGGGCCCTCGACCCCAGATCCAGGGGCCCAACCACTGAGCGCCCGAACCATAGCTCCAGGGGCCCAACCCCTGAGCCCCCGAACCCAAGCTCCGGGGGCCTAATCCCTGCGGGCCCCAACACCAGCTCCAGGTTCCCAGCCCCTGGGGTCCCAACACCAGCTCCAGGGACTCAACCCCGGAGCGCCCGAACCATAGCTCCAGGGGCCTAACCCCTGGGGGCCCCAAGCCCAGCTCCAGGGGCCCAACCCTTGGGGACCCCAACACCAGCTCCAGGGACCCAACCCGTGAGCGCCCGAACCACAGCTCCAGGTGCCTAACCCCAGAGGGCCCCAAACCCAGCTCCAGGGGTCCAAACCCTGGGGCCCTCGACCCCAGCTCCAGGGGCCCAACCCCTGAGCGCCCGAACCATAGCTCCAGGGGACCATCCCCTTAGAGCCCGAACCATAGCTCCAGGGGCCTTACCCCTGGGGCCCCAACACGAGCTCCAGTGGCCCAACCCCTGGGGAGCCCAACACCAGCTCCAGGGGCCCAACCCCTGAGCGCCCAAACCATAGCTCCAGTGGCAGAAACCCTGGGGGCCCCAACACCAGCTCTAGGGGCCAAACCCCTGGAGGCCCCAACACCAGCTCCAGGGGTACAAGCGCGGAGCGTCCGAAGCATAGCTCCAGGGGCCTAACCCCCGGGGGCCAAAACCCCAGCTCCAGGGGCAAAAACCCTGGGGGCCCCAGCACCAGCTGTAGGGGCCCAACCCCTGGGGGCCACAACACCAGCTCCAGGGGCCCAACCCAAGAGCGCCCGAACCATAGCTCCAGGGGCCCAACCCCTGAGCGCCCGAAACGTAGCTCCAGGGGCCTAACCCCTGGGGCCCCAACACCAGCTCCAGGGACCCAACCCCTGGGGGCCCCAACACCAGCTCCAGGGGCCTAACCCCTGAGCGCCCGTACCATAGCTACAGGGGCCTAATCCCTGGGGGCCCCAATACCAGCTCCAACGGCCCAACCCCTGAGCACCCGAACAATACCTCCAGGGGCCTAACCCCTGGGGGCCCCAACATCAGCTCCAGGGGCCCAACCCCTGAGCGCACGAACCATAACTCCAGGTGCCTAACACCTGGGAGCCCACATCGAAGCTCCAAGGCCCTAACCCCTGAGCGCCCTCACCATAGCTCCAGGGGCCTAACCCCCACAGGCCCCAACCCCAACTCCAGGGGCCCAACCCCTGGGGCCCTAGACCCCAGCTCAAAGGGCCCAACCCCTCAGCGCCCGAACCATAGCTCCAGGGGCCCAACCCCTGACGGCCCAAACACCAGCTCCAGAGGCCCAACCCCTGAGCGCCCGAACCATAGCTCCAGGGGCCTATCCCCTGGGGCCCCAACACCAGCTCCAGGGGCCCAGCCCCTGGGGGCCCCATCACAAGCTCCAGGGGCCCAACCCCTGAGTACCCGAACCATAGCTCCAGGGGCTTAACACCTGGGGGCCCCCACCCCAGCTCCAAGGGCCCAACCCCTGAGCGCCCGAACCATAGCTCCAGGGGCCCAACCCCTGGGGGCCCCAAAACCAGCTACAGGGGCCCAACCCATGAACACCCGAACCATACCTCCAGGGGCCTAACCCCTGGGACCCCAACACGACCTCCAGGGGCCCAACCCCTGGGGGCCCCAACACCAACTCCAGGGGCCCAACCCCAGAGCGCCCGAACCATAGCTCCAGGGGCTCAACCCCTGGGGGCCCCAACACCAGCTCCAGGGGCCCAACCCCTGAGCGCCCGAAACATAGATCCAGGGGCCTAACCCCTGGGGCCCAAACACCAGCTCCAGGGACCCAACCCCTTGGCGCCCCAACACCAGCTCCAGGGGCCTAACCCCCAGGGCCCCAACCCCAGCTCCAGGGGTCCAACCCCTGGGGGCCCCAACACCAGTTCAAGGGGCCGAACCCCTGAGCGCCCGAACAATACCTCCAGGGGCCTAACCCCTGGGGGCCCGAACACCAGCTCCACGGGCCCAACCCCTGAGTGCCCGAAACATAGCTCCAGGGGCCTAACCCCTGGGGGCCCCCACCCCAGCTCCAAGGGCCCAACCCCTGAGCGCCCGCACCATAGCGCCAGGGGCCTAACCCCTGGGGCCCCAACACCAACTCCAGGGGCCCAACCCCTGGGAGCCCCAACACCAGCTCCAGGGGCCCAACCCCAGAGTTCCCGAACCATAGCTCCATGCAGGATATGATCTGTGCATTATCCTGCGTGACTACATGGTGTCACTGTTGCTCTATGCGGGGAAATGCTCTGTGCATTACCCTATGTGGGCACACGGTGTCACACTTGCTCCATGCAGGAAATGCTCTGGGCACACAGGGTTACTGTTGCTCCACGCGTGAAATGCTCTGGGCATTACTGTGATGTAGTGGGGACTGTCTGTGTGGGGGATGGGAGAGCAGGGGGTGACTTTAGGTCAGGGGCCCCAACACCAGCTCCAGGGGCCCAACCCTTGAGCGCTCGAACCATAGCTACAGGGCCCTAACCCCTGGGGGCCCCCACCCCAGCTCCAAGGGGGCAAAACCTGAGCGCTCGAACCATAGCTCCAGGGGCCTAACCCCTGGAGGCCCTAACCCCAGGTCCAGGGGCCCAACACCTGGGGGCTCCAACACCAGTTCTAGAGGCCCAACCCCTGAGCGCCCGAACCAGAGCTCCAGGGGACCAACCCCTGAGCGCCCCGAACCATAGCTCCAGGGGCCTAATCCCTGGGGCCCCAACACAAGCTCCAGGGGCACAACCCCTGGGGGCCCCAACACGAGCTCCAGGGGCCCAACCACTCAGCGCCCGAACCATAGCTCCAGGGGCCTAACCCCAGTGGGCCCCAACCCCAGCTCCAGGGGTCCAAACTCTGGGGCCCTTGACCCCAGCTCCAGGAGACCAACCCGTGAGCGCCCGAATCATAGCTCCAGGGGCCCAACCTCTGAGCGACCGAACCATAGCTCCAGGGGCCCAACCCCTGGGTGCCCCAAAACCAGCTACAGGGGCCCAACCCATGAGCACCCGAACCATACCTCCAGGGGCCTAACCCCTGGGACCCCAACACGACCTCCAGGGGCCCAACCCCTGGGGGCCCCAACACCAACTCCAGGGGCCCAACCCCTGAGCTCCCAAACCATAGCTAAAGTTGCCTAACCCCTGGGGGCCCCAACCCCAGCTCCAGGGGCGCAACCCCTGGAGGCCCAAACACCAGCTCCAGGGGCAGAACCCCTAAGCGTCCGAACCATAGCTCCAGGGGCCTAACCCCCGGGGACCCCAACCCCAGCTCCAGGGGCACAACCCCTCGGGGCCCCAACACCAGCTCCAGGAGCCCAACCCATGGGGGCCCCAACACCAGCTCCAGGGGCCCAACCCCAGAGCGCCCGAACCATAGCTCCAGGGGCTCAACCCCTGGGGGCCCCAACACCAGCTCCAGAGGCCCAACCCCTGAGCGCCCGAACCATAGCTCCAGGGGCCTATCCCCTGGGGCCCCAACACCAGCTCCAGGGGCCCAACCCCAGAGCGCCCGAACCATAGCTCCAGGGGCCCAACCCCTGACGGCCCAAACACCAGCTCCAGAGGCCCAACCCCTGAGCGCCCGAACCATAGCTCCAGGGGCCTATCCCCTGGGGCCCCAACACCAGCTCCAGGGGCCCAGCCCCTGGGGGCCCCATCACAAGCTCCAGGGGCCCAACCCCTGAGTACCCGAACCATAGCTCCAGGGGCTTAACACCTGGGGGCCCCCACCCCAGCTCCAAGGGCCCAACCCCTGAGCGCCCGAACCATAGCTCCAGGGGCCCAACCCCTGGGGGCCCCAAAACCAGCTACAGGGGCCCAACCCATGAACACCCGAACCATACCTCCAGGGGCCTAACCCCTGGGACCCCAACACGACCTCCAGGGGCCCAACCCCTGGGGGCCCCAACACCAACTCCAGGGGCCCAACCCCAGAGCGCCCGAACCATAGCTCCAGGGGCTCAACCCCTGGGGGCCCCAACACCAGCTCCAGGGGCCCAACCCCTGAGCGCCCGAAACATAGATCCAGGGGCCTAACCCCTGGGGCCCAAACACCAGCTCCAGGGACCCAACCCCTTGGCGCCCCAACACCAGCTCCAGGGGCCTAACCCCCAGGGCCCCAACCCCAGCTCCAGGGGTCCAACCCCTGGGGGCCCCAACACCAGTTCAAGGGGCCCAACCCCTGAGCGCCCGAACAATACCTCCAGGGGCCTAACCCCTGGGGGCCCCAACACCAGCTCCACGGGCCCAACCCCTGAGTGCCCGAAACATAGCTCCAGGGGCCTAACCGCTGGGGGCCCCCACCCCAGCTCCAAGGGCCCAACCCCTGAGCGCCCGCACCATAGCGCCAGGGGCCTAACCCCTAGGGCCCCAACACCAACTCCAGGGGCCCAACCCCTGGGAGCCCCAACACCAGCTCCAGGGGCCCAACCCCAGAGTTCCCGAACCATAGCTCCATGCAGGATATGATCTGTGCATTATCCTGCGTGACTACATGGTGTCACTGTTGCTCTATGCGGGGAAATGCTCTGTGCATTACCCTATGTGGGCACACGGTGTCACACTTGCTCCATGCAGGAAATGCTCTGGGCACACAGGGTTACTGTTGCTCCACGCGTGAAATGCTCTGGGCATTACTGTGATGTAGTGGGGACTGTCTGTGTGGGGGATGGGAGAGCAGGGGGTGACTTTAGGTCAGGGGCCCCAACACCAGCTCCAGGGGCCCAACCCTTGAGCGCTCGAACCATAGCTACAGGGCCCTAACCCCTGGGGGCCCCCACCCCAGCTCCAAGGGGGCAAAACCTGAGCGCTCGAACCATAGCTCCAGGGGCCTAACCCCTGGAGGCCCTAACCCCAGGTCCAGGGGCCCAACACCTGGGGGCTCCAACACCAGTTCTAGAGGCCCAACCCCTGAGCGCCCGAACCAGAGCTCCAGGGGACCAACCCCTGAGCGCCCGAACCATAGCTCCAGGGGCCTAATCCCTGGGGCCCCAACACAAGCTCCAGGGGCACAACCCCTGGGGGCCCCAACACGAGCTCCAGGGGCCCAACCACTCAGCGCCCGAACCATAGCTCCAGGGGCCTAACCCCAGTGGGCCCCAACCCCAGCTCCAGGGGTCCAAACTCTGGGGCTCTTGACCCCAGCTCCAGGAGACCAACCCGTGAGCGCCCGAATCATAGCTCCAGGGGCCCAACCTCTGAGCGACCGAACCATAGCTCCAGGGGCCCAACCCCTGGGTGCCCCAAAACCAGCTACAGGGGCCCAACCCATGAGCACCCGAACCATACCTCCAGGGGCCTAACCCCTGGGACCCCAACACGACCTCCAGGGGCCCAACCCCTGGGGGCCCCAACACCAACTCCAGGGGCCCAACCCCTGAGCTCCCAAACCATAGCTAAAGTTGCCTAACCCCTGGGGGCCCCAACCCCAGCTCCAGGGGCGCAACCCCTGGAGGCCCAAACACCAGCTCCAGGGGCAGAACCCCTAAGCGTCCGAACCATAGCTCCAGGGGCCTAACCCCCGGGGACCCCAACCCCAGCTCCAGGGGCAAACCCCTCGGGGCCCCAACACCAGCTCCAGGAACCCAACCCATGGGGGCCCCAACACCAGCTCCAGGGGCCCAACCCCAGAGCGCCCGAACCATAGCTCCAGGGGCTCAACCCCTGGGGGCCCCAACACCAGCTCCAGGGGCCCAACCCCTGAGCGCCCGAACCATAGCTCCAGGGGCCTAACCCCTGGAGCCCAAACACCAGCTCCAGGGACCCAACCCCTGGGCGCCCCAACACCAGCTCCAGAGGCCCAACTCCTGAGAGCCCAAATCATAGCTCCAGGGGCCCAACCCCTGGAGGCCCCAACACCAGTTTAAGGGGCCCAACCCCTGAGCGCCCGAACAATACCTCCAGGGGCCTAACCCCTGGGGGCCCGAACACCAGCTCCACGGGCCCAACCCCTGAGTGCCCGAAACATAGCTCCAGGGGCCTAACCGCTGGGGGCCCCCACCCCAGCTCCAAGGGCCCAACTCCTGAGCGCCCGCACCATAGCGCCAGGGGCCTAACCCCTAGGGTCCCAACACCAACTCCAGGGGCCCAACCCCTGGGAGCCCCAACACCAGCTCCAGGGGCCCAACCCCAGAGTTCCCGAACCATAGCTCCATGCAGGATATGATCTGTGCATTATCCTGCGTGACTACATGGTGTCACTGTTGCTCCATGCGGGGAAATGCTCTGTGCATTACCCTATGTGGGCACACGGTGTCACACTTGCTCCATGCAGGAAATGCTCTGGGCATTACCCTGCATGGCCACACAGGGTTACTGTTGCTCCACGCGTGAAATGCTCTGGGCATTACTGTGATGTAGTGGGGACTGTCTGTGTGGGGGATGGGAGAGCAGGGGGTGACTTTAGGTCAGGGGCCCCAACACCAGCTCCAGGGGCCCAACCCTTGAGCGCTCGAACCATAGCTACAGGGCCCTAACCCCTGGGGGCCCCCACCCCAGCTCCAAGGGGGCAAAACCTGAGCACTCGAACCATAGCTCCAGGGGCCTAACCCCTGGAGGCCCTAACCCCAGGTCCAGGGGCCCAACACCTGGGGGCTCCGACACCAGTTCTAGAGGCCCAACCCCTGAGCGCCCGAACCAGAGCTCCAGGGGACCAACCCCTGAGCGCCCGAACCATAGCTCCAGGGGCCTAATCCCTGGGGCCCCAACACAAGCTCCAGGGGCACAACCCCTGGGGGCCCCAACACGAGCTCCAGGGGCCCAACCACTCAGCGCCCGAACCATAGCTCCAGGGGCCTAACCCCAGTGGGCCCCAACCCCAGCTCCAGGGGTCCAAACTCTGGAGCCCTTGACCCCAGCTCCAGGAGACCAACCCGTGAGCGCCCGAATTATAGCTCCAGGGGCCCAACCTCTGAGCGACCGAACCATAGCTCCAGGGGCCCAACCCCTGGGGGCCCCAAAACCAGCTACAGGGGCCCAACCCATGAGCACCCGAACCATACCTCCAGGGGCCTAACCCCTGGGACCCCAACACGACCTCCAGGGGCCCAACCCCTGGGGGCCCCAACACCAACTCCAGGGGCCCAACCCCTGAGCTCCCAAACCATAGCTAAAGTTGCCTAACCCCTGGGGACCCCAACCCCAGCTCCAGGGGCGCAACCCCTGGAGGCCCAAACACCAGCTCCAGGGGCAGAACCCCTAAGCGTCCGAACCATAGCTCCAGGGGCCTAACCCCCGGGGACCCCAACCCCAGCTCCAGGGGCAAACCCCTCGGGGCCCCAACACCAGCTCCAGGAACCCAACCCATGGGGGTCCCAACACCAGCTCCAGGGGCCCAACCCCAGAGCGCCCGAACCATAGCTCCAGGGGCCCAACCCCTGGGGGCCCCAACACCAGCTCCAGGGGCCCAACCCCTGAGCGCCCGAACCATAGCTCCAGGGGCCTAACCCCTGGAGCCCCAACACCAGCTCCAGGGACCCAACCCCTGGGCGCCACAACACCAGCTCCAGAGGCCCAACTCCTGAGAGCCCAAATAATAGCTCCAGGGGCCCAACCCCTGGAGGCCCCAACACCAGATCCAGGGGCCCAACCCCTGAGAGCCCGAACCATAGCTCCCGGGGCCTAACCCCTGGGGGCCCGAATCCCAGCTCCAGGGGCACAGCCCCTGAGCGCCCGAACAATTCCTCCAGGGGCCTAACCCCTGGGGACCCAAACACCAGCTCCAGGGGCCCAACCCCTGAGCGCTCGAACCATAGCTCCTGGGGCCTAACCCCTGGAAGCCCCCACCGCAGCTCCAAGGGCCCAAAACCTGAGCGCCCTAACCATAGTTCCAGGGGCCTAACCCCTGGTGCCCAAACACCAGCTCCCGGGGCCTAACCCCTGGGGGCCCCAACCCCTGCTCCAGGGGCCCAACCCTTGGGGGCCCCAACACCAGCTCCAGGGGCCCAACCCCTGAGAGCCCGAACCTGAGATCCAGGGACCTAACCCCTGCGGGCCCCAACACCAGCTCCAGGAGCCCAACCCCTGGGGGCCCCAACACCAGTTCCAGGGACCCAACCCCTGAGCGCCCGAACCATAGCTCCTGGGGCCCAACCCCTGAGCGCCCGAGCCATAGCTCCAGGGGCCTAACCCCTGCGGGACCCAACACCAGCTCCACGGGCCCAACCCCTGAGTGCCCGAAGCATAGCTCCAGGGGCCTAACCGCTGGGGGCCCCCACCACAGCTCCAAGGGCCCAAACCCTGAGCGCCCGCACCATAGCGCCAGGGGCCTAACCCCTGGGGCCCCAACACCAACTCCAGGGGCCCAACCCCTGGGAGCCCCAACACCAGCTCCAGGGGCCCAACCCCAGAGTTCCCAAACCATAGCTCCATGCAGGAAATGATCTGTGCATTATCCTGCGTGACTACATTGTGTCACTGTTGCTCCATGCGGGGAAATGCTCTGTGCATTACCCTATGTGGGCACACGGTGTCACTCTTGCTCCATGCAGGAAATGCTCTGGGCATTACCCTGCATGGCCACACAGTGTTACTGCTGCTCCACGCGTGAAATGCTCTGGGCATTACTGTGATGGAGTGGGGACTGTCTGTGTGGGGGATGGGAGAGCAGGGGGTGACTTTAGGTCAGGGGCCCCAACACCAGCTCCAGGGGCCCAACCCTTGAGCGCTCGAACCATAGCTACAGGGGCCTAACCCCAGTGGGGCCCAACCCCAGCTCCAGGGGTCCAAACCCTGGGGCCCTTAACCCCAGCTCCAGGAGACCAACCCGTGAGCGCCCGAACCATAGCTCCAGGAGCCCAACCCCTGGGGGCCCCAAAACCAGCTACAGGGGCCCAACCCATGAGCACCGGAACCATACCTCAAGGGGCCTAACCCCTGGGACCCCAACACGAGCTCCAGGGGCACAACCCCTGGGGGCCCCAACATCAACTCTAGGGGCCCAACCCCTGAGCGCCCAAACCATAGTTAAAGTTGCCTAACCCCTGGGGGCCCCAACCCCAGCTCCAGGGGCGCAACCCCTGGAGGCCCAGACACCAGCTCCAGGGGCAGAACCCCTAAGCGTCTGAGACATAGCTCCAGGGGCCTAACCCCCGGGGACCCCAACCCCAGCTCCAGGGGCAAACCCCTCGGGGCCCCAAAACCAGCTCCAGGAACCCAACCCCTGGGGTCCCCAACACCAGCTCCAGAGGCCCAACCCCAGAGCGCCCGAACCATAGCTCCAGGGGCCCAACCCCTGGGGGCCCCAACACCAGCTCCACGGGGCCAACCCCTGAGCGCCCGAACCATAGCTCCAGGGGCCTAACCCCTGGAGCCCCAACACCAGCTCCAGGGACCCAACCCCTGGGGGCCCCAACACCAGCTCCAGAGGCCCAACTCCTGAGAGCCCAAATCATAGCTCCAGGGGCCCAACCCCTAGGGGCCCCAACACCAGCTCCAGGGGCCCAACCCCTGAGCGCTCGAACCATAGCTCCAGGGGCCTAACGCCTGGGGGCTCCCACCCCAGCTCCAAGGGCCCAACTCCTGAGTGCCCGAACCATAGCTCCAGGGGCCTAACCCCTGGGGGCGCCAACCCCAGCTCAAGGAGCCCAAACCCTGGGGCCCTCGACCCCAGCTCCAGCGGCCCAACCCCTGAGCGCCTGAACCATAGCTCCAGGGGCCCAACCCCTGACGGCCCCAACACCAGCTGCAGGGGCCCAACCCCTGAGTGCCCGAACCATAGCTCCAGATCCTAAGCCCTGGGACCCCAACACCAGCTCCAGGGGCCTAGCCACTGGGGGCAACAACACCAGCTCCAGGGGCCCAACCCCTGGAGGCCCCAACACCAGCTTCAGGGGCCTAACCCCTGAGCGCCCGAACCATAACTCCAGGGGCCTAACCCCTGGGGGCCCCAACACCAGCTCCAGGGGACCAACCCCTAAGCGCCCGAACCATAGCTCCAGGGGCCTAACCAAGGGTGGCCCCAACACCAGCTCCAGGGGCCCAACCCCTGAGCGCTCGAAAAATAGCTCCAGTGGCCTAACCCCTGGTGGACCGTACCCCAGCTCAAGGGCCCCAACCCCTGGGGCCCTCGACCCCAACTCCAGGGGACCAAACCCTGAGAGCCCGAACCATAGCTCCAGGGGCCCAACCCCTGAGCACCCGAACAATAGATCCAGAGGCCTAACCCCTGGGGCCCCAACACCAGCTCCAGGGGCCCAACCCCTGGGGGCCCCAACACCAGCTCCATGGGTCCAACCCCTGAGAGCCCGAACCATAGCTCCAGGGGCCTAACCTCTGGAGGCCCAACCCCAGCTCCAGGGGCCCAACCCCTGAGCTCCCGAACAATACCTCCAGGGGCCTAACCCCTGGGTATCCCAACACCAGCTCCAGGGGTCCAACCCCTGAGCGCTCGAACCATAGCTCCAGGGGCCTAACCCCTGGGGGCCCCCACCCCAGCTCCAGAGGCCCAACCCCTGAGCTCCCGAACAATACCTCCAGGGGCCTAACCCCTGGGGACCCCAACAGCAGCTCCAAGGGCCCAAAACCTGAGCGACCGAAACATTGCTCCAGGGCCCTAACCCCTGGTGCCTCAACACCAGCTCCCGGGGCCCAACCCCTGGGGGCCCCAACACCACCTCCAAGGGCCCAAAACCTGAGCGACAGAACTATTCCTCCAGGGGCCTAACCCCTGGTGCCCCAACCCCTGCTCCAGAGGCCCAACCCTTGGGGGCCCCAACACCACCTCCAGGGGCCCAACCCCTGAGCGCCCAAAACATAGCTCCAGGGGCCCAACCCCTGAGCGCCCGAACCATAGCTCCAGGGGCCTAACCCCTGCGGGCCCCAACACAAGCTCCAGCTGCCCAACACCAGAGTTCCCGAAACATAGCTCCAGGGGCGCAATCCCTGGGGGACCCAACACCAGCTCCAGGAGCCCAACCCCTGAGCGCCCGAACCATAGCTCCAAGGGCCTAAACTCTGTGGACCCCAACACCAGCTCCAAGGGCCCAACCCCTGAGCGCCCGAACCATAGCTCCAGGGGCCTAACCCCTGCGGGCACCAACACCAGCTCCAGGGGCCCAACCCCTGAGCGCCGGAACCATAGCCTCAGGGGCCTAACCCCTAGGGGCCCCAACCCCAGGTCCAGGGGCCGAACCCCTGGGGGCCCCAACACCAGCTCCAGGGCCCAACCCCTGAGCGCCCGAAATATAGATCCAGGGGCCTAACCCCCGGGGGCCCCAACACCAGCTCCAAGATCCCAACCCCTGAGCGCCCGAACAATACCTCCAGGGGCCTAACCCCTGGGGACCCCAACACCAGCTCCAGGCGCCCAACCCCTGAGCGCCCGAACCATAGCTCCAGGGGCCTATCCAATGGGGGCCCCAACAGCAGCTCCAGGGGCCCAACCCCTGAGATCTCGAAAAATACGCCAAGGGACCTAACCCCTGGGGACCCCAACACCAGCTCCAGGGGCCCAACCCCTGAGCGCCCGAACCATAGCTCAAGGGGCCTAACCAATGGGGGCCCCAACCCCACCTCCAGGGGCCCAACCCGTGCGGCCCTCGACCCCAGCTCCAGAGGCACAACCCCTGAGCGCCCGAACCAGAGCTCCAGGGGCCTAACCCCTGGGGGCCCCCACCCCAGCTCAAAGGGCCCAACTCCTGAGCTCCCGAACCATAGATAAAGGGGCCTAACCCCTGGGGGCCCCAACCCCAGCTCCAGGGTCCTGAACCCTGGTGGCCCGCACCCCAGCTCAAGGGGCCCAAACCCTGGGGTCCACCACCCCAACTCCAGGGGCCCAAACCCTGAGCACCTGAAAAATAGCTCCAGGGTCCTAACCCCTGGGGCCCCAACACCAGCTCCAGGGGCCCAAACCCTGGGGGCCCCAACACCAGCTCCAGGGGTCCAACCCCTGAGAGACCGAACCATACCTCAAGGGGACTAACCCCTGGGGCCCCAACCCCAGCTTCAGGGGCCCAACCCCTGAGCTCCCGAACAATACCTCCAGGGGTCTAACCCCTTTGGACCCCAACACCAGCTCCAGGGGCCCAACCCCTGATCGCTCAAACCATAGCTCCAGGGGCCTAAACCCTGGGGGCCCCCACCCCAGCTCCAAGGGCCCAAAACCTGAGCGCCTGAACCATAGCTCCAGGGGCCTAACCCCTGGTGCCCCAACACCAGCTCCCGGGGCCCAACCCCTGGGGGCCTCAATACCAGCTCCAAGGGCCCAACCCTTGGGGGCACCAACACCAGCTCCAGGGGCCCAACCCCTGAGCGCCTGAACCATACCTCCAGGAACCAAACCCCTGAGCGCCCGAACCATAGCTCCAGGGGCCTAACCCCTGCGGGCTCCAACACCAGCTACAGGAGCCCAACCCCTGGGGGCCCCAACAACAGTTCCAGGAGCCCAACACCAGAGAGCCCGAAACACAACTCCAGGGGCCCAATCCCTGGGGGCCCCAACACCAGCTCCAGGGGCCCAACCCCTGAGCGCCAGAACCATAGCTCCAGGGGCCTAACCAATGGGGGCCCCAACACCAGCTCCAGGGGCCCAACCCCTGAGCGCTCGAAAAATACCTCCAGGGGCCTAACCCCTGGGGGCCCCAACCCCAGCTCCAGGGGCTCAACCCCTGGGGCCCACGACCCCAGCTCCAGAGGCTCAACCCCTGAGCTCCCGAACCATTGGTCGAGGGGCCTAACATCTGGGGGCCCCCACCCCAGCTCCAAGGGCCCAACCCCTGGGGGCCCCAACAACAGCTCCAGGGGCCCAACACCAGAGCGCCCGAAACATAGCTCCAGGGGCCCAATCCCTGGGGGCCCCAACACCAGCTCCAGGGGCCGAACCCCTGTGGGCCCCAACACCAGCTCCAGGGGCCCAACCCCTGGGGTTGGTGTTGGGGCCCCCAGGGGTTGGGCCCCTGGAGCTGGGGTTGCGGCCCTAGGGGTTAGGCCCCTGGAGATATGGTTCGGGCGCTCAGGGGTGGGTCCCCTGGAGCTGGGGTCGAGGGCCCCAAGGGTTAGGCCCCTGGAGCTGGGGTTAGGGCCCCCGGGGGTTAGGCCCCTGTAGCTATGGTTCGGGAGCTCAGGGGTTGGGCCCATGGAGCTGGTGTTGGGGCCCCTAGGGGTTGGGCCCCTGGAGCTGAGGTTAGGGCCCCTAGGGTTAGGCCCCTGGAGCTGGGGTTAGGGCCCCCGGGGGTTAGGCCCCTGTAGCTATGGTTCGGGAGCTCAGGGGTTGGGCCCATGGAGCTGGGGTTAGGGCCCCCGGGGGTTAGGCCCCTGTAGCTATGGTTCAGGCACTCAGGGGTTGGGCCCCGGAGCTGGTGTTAGGGCCCCAGGGGTTAGGCCATTTGAGCTATGGTTCAGGCGCTCAGGGGTTGGGCCCCTGGAGCTATGGTTCGGGCGTTCAGGGGTTGGGCCCATGGAGCTATGGTTCGGGCGCTCAGGGGTTGGGCCCCTGGAGCTGGTGTTGGGGCCCCCAAGAGTTAGGCACCTGGAGGTATTGTTCGGACACTCAGATGTTGGGCCCGTGGAGCTGGTGTTGGGGCCCCCAGGGGTTAGGGCTCTGGAGCTATGGTTCGGGCACTCAGGGTTTGGGCCCCTGGAGATGGTATTGGGGCCCCAGGGGTTGGGCCCCTGGAGCTGGTGCTGGGGCCCCAGGGGTTAGGCCCCTGGAGCTATGGTTCGGGCGCTCAGGGGTTGGGCCCCTGGAGCTGATGTTGGGGCCCCCAGGGGTTGGGCCCCTGGAGCGATGGTTCGGGCGCTCTGGGGTTGGGCCCCTTGAGCTGGTGTTGGGGCCCCAGGGCTTAGGGCCCGGATCAATGTCCGGGCGCTCAGGGGTTGAGCCCGTGGAGCTGAGGTCGAGGGACTCAGGGGTTGGGCCCCTGAAGCTGGTGTTGGGGCGCCCAGGGGTTGGGCCCCTGGAGCTAGGGTTGGGGCCCCTAGGGGTTAGGCCTCTGAAGCAATGGTTTGGGCGCTCAGGGGTTGGGACCGTGGAGCTGGTGTTGGGGCCCCCAGGGGTTAGGGCCCCTGGAGCTATGATTTGGGCGCTGAGGAGTTGGGCCTCTGCAGCTGTTGTTGGGGCCCCCAGGGGTTAGGTCCCTGGAGCTGGTGTTGTGGCCCCAGGGGTTAGGCCCCTGGAGGAATGGTTCGGGTGCTCATGGGTTGGGCCCCTGGAGCTGGTGTTGGGGCCCCCAGGGGTTGGGCCCCTGGAGCTATGGTTCGGTCGCTCAGGGGTTGGGCCCCAGGAGCTATGGTTTGGGCGCTCACGGGTTGGGCTCCTGGAGCTGTGGTCAAGGGCCCCAATGTTTGGACCCCTGGAGCTGGGGTTGGGGCCCCCTGGGGTTAGGCCCGTGGATCTGTGGTTCAGACGCTCACGGGTTGTGCCCCTGGAGCTGGTGTTGGGGTCCCCAGGGGTTGGGCCCCTGGAGCTGAGGTTGGGGCCCCCAGGGGTTAGGCCTCTGGAGCTATGGTTCGGGCGCTCAGGGGTTGGGCCCCTGGAGCTCATGTTGGGGCACCCAGGGGTTGGGCCCCTGGAGCTGGTGTTGCGGCCCCAGGGGTTAGGCCCCTGGAGCTATGGTTTGGGCGCTCAGGGGTTGGGCCCCTGGAGCTCTGGTTCGGGCGCTCAGGGGTTGGGCCCCTAGAGCTGTGTTGGAGCCCTCAGGTGTTGGGCCCCTGGACCTGGGGTTAGGGCCCCTAGGGGTTAGGCCCCTGGAGCTATGGTTCGGGCGCTCAGGTTTTGCGCCCTTGGAGCTGGGGTGGGGGCCCCCAGGGGTTAGGCCCCTGGAGGTATTGTTCGGGCGCTCAGGTGTTGGGCCCTTGGAGCTGGTGTTGGAGCCCGCAGGGGTTAGGCCCCTGGAGCTTGGGTTCGGGGGCTCAGGGGTTGGGCCCCTGGAGCTATGGTTCGGGCTCTCAGTGGTTGGGCCTTTGAAGCTGGGGTCGAGGGCCCCAGGGGTTGGGCCCCTGGAGCTGGGGTTGGGGCCCTCGGGAGTTAGGCCCCTGGAGCTATGGTTCGGGAGCTCAGGGGTTGGGCCCCTGGAGCTGGTGTTGGGGCCCCCAGGGGTTGGGCCCCTGGAGCTGAGGTTATGGCCCCTAGGGTTAGGCTCCTGCAGCTATGGTTCAGGCGCTCAGGGGTTGGGCCCCGGAGCTGGTGTTGAGGCCCCCAGGGGTTGGGCACCTGGAACTGGTGTTGGGGCCCCCAGGGGTTAGGGCCGTGGAGCTATGGTTCGGGCACTCAGGGTTTGGGCCCCTGGAGCTGGTGTTGGTGCCCCAGGGGTTAGGCACCTGGAGGTATAGTTCGGGCGCTCAGGTGTTGGGCCCCTGGAGCAGGTGTTGGGGCCCCCAGGGGTTAGGACCCTGGAGCTATTTTTCAGGTGCTCAGGGTTTGGGCCCCTGGAGTTGGGGTGGTGGACCCCAGGGTTTGGGCCCCTTGAGCTGGGGTGCGGGCCACCAGGGTTCAGGACCCTGGAGCTGGGGTTGGGGCCCCCAGGGGTTAGGCCCCTTTATCTATGGTTCGGGCGCTCAGGAGTTGGGCCCTTTGAGCTGGGGTGGGGGCCCCCAGGGGTTAGGCCCCTGGAGCTCTGGTTCGGGCGCTCAGCGGTTGGGCCCCTGGATCTATGGTTCGGGCGCTCAGGGGTTGTGCCCCTGGAGCTGGTGTTGGGGCCCCCAAGGGTTGGGCTCCTGGAGCAGGGGTTGTGGGCCCCAGGGGTTAGGCCCCGGGAGCTGGTGTTGGGGCACCAGGGGTTAGGCCCCTGGAGTAATGGTTCGGTGGCTCAGGTTTTTGGCCCTTGGAGCTGGTGGTGGGGCCCCCTGGGGTTAGGCCCCTGGAGCTATGGTTCGAGCGCTCAGGGGTTGGGCCCCTGGAGCTGGTGTTGGGGCCCCCAGGGGTTAGGTCCCTGGATCTGGTATTGGGGCCCCAGGAGTTAGGCCCCTGGAGCTATGGTTCGGGCTCTCAGGGGTTGGGCCCCTGGAGCTGGTTTTGGGGCCCCCAGGAGTTGGTCCCCCGGAGCTTGTGTTGGGGCCCCAGGGGTTAGGCCATTTGAGCAATGATTCAGGCGCTCAGGGGTTGAGCCCCTGGAGCTATGGTTCGGGTGCTCAGGGGTTTAGCCCCTGGAGCTATGGTTCGGGCGCTCAGGGTTTGGGGCCCTGGAGCTGGTGTTGGGGCTCCCAGGGGTAAGGCACCTGGAGATATTGTTCGGGCGCTCAGGCGTTGGGCCCCTGGAGCTGGTGTTGGGGCCCCCAGGGGTTGGGCCCCTGGAGTTGGTGTTGGAGCCCCCGGGGGTTAGGCCCCTGGAGTTATGGTTCGGGCGCTCAGGGGTTGGGCACCTGGAACTGATGTTCGGGCCCCCAGGGGTTGGGCCCCTGGAGCTGGGGTTGGGGCCCCCAGGGGTTAGGCCCCTGGAGCTATGGTTCGGGCGCTCAGGGGTTGGGCCCCTGGAACTGGTGTTGGGGCCCCCAGGGGTTGGGCCCCTGGATCTGGTGTTGGAGCCCCAGGGGTTAGGTCCCTGGAGCTAGGGTTCAGGCGCAAAAGGGTTGGGCCCCTGGAGCTATAGTTCGAGCGCTCAGTGGTTGGGCCCCTGGAGCTGGGGTCGAGGGCCCCAGGGGTTGGGCCCCTGGAGCTGGGGTTGGGGCCCCGGGGGTTAGGCCCCTGGAGCTATGGTTCGGGCTCTGAGGGGTTGTGCCCCTGGAGCTGGTTTTGGGGCCCCCAGGAGTTGGTCCCCCGGAGCTGGTGTTGGGGCCCCAGGGGTTAGGCCATTTGAGCAATGATTTAGGCGCTCAGGGGTTGGGCCCCTGGAGCTATGGTTCGGGCGCTCAGAGGTTGAGCCCCTGGAGCTATGGTTCGGGCGCTCAGGGTTTGGGGCCCTGGAGGTGGTGTTGGGGCTCCCAGGGATAAGGCACCTGGAGATATTGTTCGGGCGCTCAGGCGTTGGGCCCTTGGAGCTGGTGTTCAGGACCCCAGGGGTTAGGCCCCTGGAGCTTTGGTTCGGGCGCTCGGGGGTTGGGCCCCTGGAGCTGGTGTTGGGGCCCCAGACCGAAAGTCACCCCCTGCTCTCCCATCCCCCACGAAGACACTCCCCACTCCATCACATTAATGCCTAGTGCATTTCCTGCATGGAGGAAGAGTGAATTCGTTTGGCCACATAGGGTAATGCACAGAGCATTTCCCCGCATGGAGCAACAGTGACACCATGTAGCCACACAGGGTAATACACAGAGCATTTCCCCGCATGGAGCAACAGTAACACCATGTGGTCACGCAGGGTAATGCACAGAGCTTTTCCTGCCTGGAGCTTCGGTTCGGGCGCTCTGGGGATGGGCCCCTGGAGCTGGTGTTGCGGTCCCAAGGGGTTGGGCCCCTGTAGCTCGTGATGGGGCCTCAGGGGTTAGGCCCCTGGAGCTGGGGTCGAGGGCCTCAGGGATTGGGCCCCTGGAGCTGGGGTTGGGGCCCCCAGGGGTTGAGCCCCTGGAGCTGAGGTTAGGGCCCCTAGGGTTAGGCTCCTGCAGCTATGGTTCAGGCGCTCAGGGGTTGGGACCCGGAGCTGATGTTGGGGCCCCCAGGGGTTGGGCCCCTGCAGCTGGTGTTGGGGCCCCAGGGGTTAGGCTATTTGAGCTATGGTTCAGGCTCTCAGGGGTTGGGCCACTGGAGCTATGCTTCGGGCGCTCAGGGGTTGGGCCCCTGGAGCTATGATTCGGGCGCTCAGGGGTTGGGCCCCTGGAGCTATGGTTAGGGCGCTCAGGGTTTGGGCCCCCTCGAGCTGGTGTTGGGGCCCCCAGGGGTTAGGCACCTGGAGGTATTGTTCGGGCGCTCAGGTGTTGGGCCCCTGGAGCTGGTGTTGGGGCCCTCAGGGGTTAGGGCCCTGGAGCTATGGTTCGGGCACTCAGGGTTTGGGCCCCTGGAACTGGTGTGGGGGCCCCAGGGGTTGGGCCCCTGGAGCTGGTATTGGGGCCCCAGGGGTTAGGCCCCTGGAGCTATGGATCGGGCACTCAGGGGTTGGGCTCCTGTAGCTGATGTTGGAGCCCCCAGGGGTTGGGCCCCTGCAGCTATGGTTCGGGCGCTCTGGGGTTGGGCCCCTTGATCTGGTGTTGGGGCCCCTAGGGGTTGGACCCCTGGAGCTGGTGTTGGGGCCCCAGGGGTTAGGCGCCTGGAGCTATGGTTCGGGCGCTCAGGGGTTGGGCCCCCGGAGCTATGGTTCGGGCGCTCAGGGGATGAGCCCGTGGAGCTGGGGTCGAGGACCTCAGGTGTTGGGCCCCTGGAACTGGTGTTGGGGCCCCCAGGGGTTGGGGCCCTGGAGCTGGGGTTGGGGCCCCTAGGGGTTAGGCCTCTGAAGCAATGGTTCGGGCGCTCAGGGGTTGGGCCCCTGGAGCTGGTGTTGGGGCCCCCACGGGTTGGGATCCTGGAGCTGGTGTTGGGGCCCCGAGGGGTTGGGCCCCTGAAGCTGTGGTTGGGTTCCCCGGGGGTTTGGCCCCTGGAGCTATGGTTCCGGCGCTCAGGGGTTGGGCCCCTGGAGCTGGTGTTGAGGCCTCCAGGGGTTGGGCCCCTGGAGCTGGGGTTGGGGCCCCCAGGGGTTAGGCCACTGGAGCTATGGTTTGGGCTATCAGGGGTTGGGCCTCTGGAGTTGGTGATAGGGCCCCCAGGGGTTGGGGCCCTGGAGCTCATGTTGGGGCCCCAGGGGTTAGGCCCCTGGAGGTATGATTCGGATGCTCATGGGTTGGGCCCCTGGAGCTGGTGTTAGGGCCCCCAGGGGTTGGGACCCTGGAGCTATGGTTCGGGCGCTCAGGGGTTGGGCCCCTGGAGCTGTGGTTTGGGCGCTCAGGGGTTGGGCCCCTAGAGCTGGTGTTGTAGCCCCCAGGTGTTGGGCCCCTGGACCTGGGCTTAGGGCCCCCAGGATTTAGGCCCCTGGAGCTATGGCTCGGGCGCTCAGGTTTTGGGCCCTTGGAGCTGGGGTGGGGGCCCCCAGGGGTTAGGCCCCTGTAGCTATGGTTCGAGCGCTCAAGGGTTGGGCCCCTGGAGCTGGTGTTGGGGCCCCAGACCTAAAGTCACCCCCTGCTCTCCCATCCCCCACACAGACAGTCCCCACTACATCACAGTAATGCCCAGAGCATTTCACGCATGGAGCAATAGCAACACTGTGTGGCTATGCAGGGTAACGCCCAGAGCATTTCCTGCATAGAGCAAGAGTGACACCGTGTGGACACATAGGGTAATGCACAGAGCATTTCCCCGCATGGAGCAACAGTGACACCATGTAGCCACACAGGGTAATACACAGAGCATTTCCCCGTATGAAGCAACAGTGGCACTATGTGCTCACGTAGGGTAATGCACAGAGCATTTCCTGCATGGAGCTATGGTTCGGGAGCTCTGGGGTTGGGGCCCTTGAGCTGGTGTTGGGGCTTCCAGGGGTTGGGCCCCTTGTGCTGGTGTTGGGGCGCCAGGGGTTTGGCCCCTGGCGCTATGGTTCGGGCGCTCAGGGGTTGGGCCCTTGGAGCTGGAGTGGGGGCCCCCAGGTGTTAGACCCCTGGAGCTATGGTTCGGGCACTCAGGGGTTGGGCCCGTGGAACTGGTGTTGGGGCCCCCAGGGGTTAGGCCCCTGGAGGTATTGCTCGGGCGCTCAGGGGTTGGGCCCCTGGAGCTGGTTTTGGGGCCCCCAGGGGTTGGGCCCCTGGAGCTGTGGTTGGGGCCCACGGGGGTTAGGCCCCTGGAGCTATGGTTCGGTCGCTCAGGGGTTGGGCCCCTGGAGCTGGTGTTGGGGCCCCCAGGGGTTGGGCTATGGAGCTGGGGTTGGGGCCCCCTGTGATTTGACCCCTGGAGCTATGGTTCGGGCGCTCAGGGGTTGGGCCCCTGGAGCTGGTTTTGGGGCCCACAGGGGTTGGGCCCATGGAGCTGGGGTTGGGGGTCCCCAGGGGTTAGGCCCCTGGAGCTTTGGTTCAGGCGCTCAGGGGTTGGGCCCCTGAGCTGGTGTTGGGGCCCCAAGGGGTTGGTCCCCTGGAGCTGGTGTTGGGGCCCCAGGGGTTAGGCCTCTGGAGCTATGGTACGGGCGCTCAGGGGTTGGGCCCCTGGAGCTATGGTTCGGAAGCTCAGGGGTTTGGCCCCTGGCGCAATGGTTCGGGCGCTCAGGGGTTGAGCCCTTGAAGCTGGAGTGGGGGCCCCCAGGTGTTAGACCCCTGGAGCTATGGTTCGGGCACTCAGGGTTTGGGCCCGTGGAACTGGTGTTGGGGCCCCCAGGGGTTAGGCCCCTGGAGGTATTGTTCGGGCGCTCAGGGGTTGGGCCATTGGAGCTGGTGATGGGGCCCCCAAGGGTTTAGGCCCCTGGAGCTATGGTTCGGGCGCTCAGGGGTTGGGACCCTGGAGCTGGTGTTGAGGCCCCTAGGGGTTGGGCCCCTGGAGCTAGTTTTGGCGCCCCAGGGGTTAGGCCCCTGGAGCTATGGTTCGGGCACTCAGGGCTTGGGCCGCTGGAGCTGGTGTTGGGGTCCCCAGGGGTTGGGCCCCTGGAGCTATGGTTAGGGTGCTCTGGGGTTCGGCCCCTGGAGCTGGTGTTGGGGCCCCAGGGGTTGGGCTCCTGGAGCTGGTGTTGGGGCCCGCAGGGTGTGGGCCCCTGGACCTGTGGTTGGGGCCCACGGGGGTTAGGCCCCTGGAGCTATGGTTAGGGCGCTCTGGGGTTCGGCCCCTGGAGCTGGTGTTGGGGCCCCCAGGGGTTCGGCCCCTGGAGCTATGGTTCGGAAGCTCAGGGGTTTGGCCCCTGGCACAATGGTTCGGGCGCTCAGGGGTTGAGCCCTTGAAGCTGGAGTGGGGGCCCCCAGGTGTTAGACCCCTGGAGCTATGGTTCGGGCACTCAGGGGTTGGGCCCGTGGAACTGGTGTTGGGGCCCCCAGGGGTTAGGCCCCTGGAGGTATTGTTCGGGCGCTCAGGGGTTGGGCCCTTTTAGCTGGTGATGGGGCCCCCAAGGGTTTAGGCCTCTGGAGCTATGGTTCGGGCGCTCAGGGGTTGGGACCCTGGAGCTGGTGTTGGGGCCCCCAGGGGTTGGGCCCCTGGAGCTAGTTTTGGCGCCCCAGGGGTTAGGCCCCTGGAGCTATGGTTCGGGCACTCAGGGCTTGGGACGCTGGAGCTGGTGTTGGGGCCCCCAGGGGTTGGGCCCCTGGAGCTATGGTTAGGGCGCTCTGGGGTTCGGCCCCTGGAGCTGGTGTTGGGGCCCCAGGGGTTGGGCTCCTGGAGCTGGTGTTGGGGCCCGCAGGGTGTGGGCTCCTGGACCTGTGGTTGGGGCCCACGGGGGTTAGGCCCCTGGAGCTATGGTTAGGGCGCTCTGGGGTTCGGCCCCTGGAGCTGGTGTTGGGGCCCCCAGGGGTTGGGCCCCTGGAGCTATGGTTAGGGCGCTCAGGGGTTGGGCCCCTGGAGCTGCTGTTGGGGCCCCCAGGGGTTGGGCCCATGGAACTGGGGTTGGGGGCCCCCAGGGGTTAGGCCCCTGGAGCTTTGGTTCGGGCGCTCAGGGGTTGGGCCCCCGGGCTGGTGTTGGCGCCCCAAGGGGTTGGGCCCCTGGAGCTGATGTTGGGGCCCCAGGGGTTAGGCCCCTGGAGCTATGGTTCGGGCGCTCAGGGGTTGGGTCCCTGGAAGTAGTGTTGGGGCCCCCAGGGGTTGGGTCCCTGGAGCTGGGGTTGGGGCCCCCAGGGGTTAGGCCCCTGGAGCTACGGTTCAGGCGCTCAGGAGTTGGGCCCCTGGAGCTGGTGTTTGGGCCCCCAGGGTTTGGGCCCCTGGAGCTGGTGTTCGAGCCCCAGGGTTTTGGTCCCTGGAGCTAGGGTTCGGGCGCTCAGGGGTTGGGCCCCTGGAGCTATGGTTCGGGCGCTCAGTGGTTGGGCCCCTGGAGCTGGGGTCGAGGGCCTCAGGGGTTGGGCCCCTGGAGCTGGGGTTGAGGCCCCCGGGGGTTAGGCCCCTGGACCTATGGTTCGGACGCTCAGGTGTTGGGCCCCTGGAGTTGGTGTTGGGGCCTCCAGGGGTTGGGCCCCTGAAGCTGGGGTTGGGGCCCCAGGGGTTAAGCCATTTGACCTATGGTTCAGGAGCTCAGGTGTTGGGCCCTTGGAGCTATGGTTCAGGCGCTCAGGGGTTGGGCCTCTGGAGCTATGGTTCGGGCGCTCAGGGGTTGGGCCCCTGGAGCTGGTGTTGGGGCCCCCAGGGGTTAGGCACCTGGAGGTATTGTTCGGTCGCTCAGGCGTTGGGTCCTTGGAGCTGGTGTTGGGGCCCCTGACCTAAAGTCACCCCCTGCTCTCCCATTCCTCACACAGACAGTCCCCACTCCATCACAGTAATGCCCAGAGCATTTCACGCATGGAGCAACAGTAACACTGTGTGGCCATGCAGGGTAACGCCCAGAGCATTTCCTGCATAGAGCAAGAGTGACACCGTGTGGACACATAGGGTAATGCACAGAGCATTTCCCCGCATGGAGCAACAGTGACACCATGTAGCCACACAGGGTAATACACAGAGCATTTCCCCGCATGGAGCAACAGTGACAGCATGTGGTCACGCAGAGTAATGCACAGAGCATTTCCTGCATGGAGCTATGGTTCGGGAGCTTTGGGGTTGGGCCCCTGGAGCTGGTGTTCGGGCTCCAAGGGGTTGGGCCCCTGGAGCTGGTGTTGGGGGCCCCCAGGGGTTAGGCCACTGGAGCTATGGTTCGGGCACTCAGGGGTTGGGCCCGTGGAGCTGTTGTTGGGGCCCCCAGGGGTTAGGCCCCTGAAGGTATTGTTCGGGCGCTCAGGGGTTGGGCCGTTGGAGCTCTTGATGAGGCCTCCAAGGGATTAGGCCCCTGGAGCTATGGTTAGGGCGCTCTGGGGTTAGGCCCCTGGAGCTGGTGTTCGGGCCCCCAGGGGTTGGGCGCCTTGAGCTGGTGTTGGGGCCCCCAGGTGTTGGGCCCCTGGAGCTGTGGTTGGGGCCCACGGGGGTTAGGCCCCTGGAGCTATGGTTCGGGCACTCAGGGGTTGGGCCGCTGGAGCTGGTGTTGGGGCCCCCAGGGGTTGGGCCCCTGGAGCTATGGTTAGGGCGCTCTGGGGTTCGGCCCCTGGAGCTGGTGTTGGGGCCCCTAGGGGTTGGGCTCTGGAGCTGGGGTTGGGGCCCCCTGTGATATGACCCCTGGAGCTATGGTTCGGGCGCTCAGGGGTTGGGCCCCTGGAGCTGGTTTTGGGGCCCCCAGGGGTTGGGCCCATGGAGCTAGGGTTGGGGGCCCCCAGCGGTTAGGCCCCTGGAGCTTTGGTTCGGGCTCTCAGGGGTTGGGCCCCTGGAGCTGGTGTTGGGGCCCCAAGGTGTTGGGCCCCTGGAGCTGGTGTTGTGGCCCCAGGGGTTAGGCCCCTGGAGTTATGGTTCGGAAGCTCAGGGGTTTGGCCCCTGGCGCCATGGTTCGGGCGCTCAGGGGTTGGGCCCTTGGAGCTGTAGTGGGGGCCCCCACGTGTTAGACCGCTGGAGCTATGGTTCGGGCACTCAGGGGCTGGGCCCGTGGAACTGGTGTTGGGGCCCCCAGGGGTTAGGCCCCTGGAGGTATTGTTCGGGCACTCAGGGGTTGGGCCCTTGGAGCTGGTGATGGGGCCCTCAAGGGTTTAGGCCCCTGGAGCTATGGTTCGGGCGCTCAGGGGTTGGGACCCTGGAGCTGGTGTTGGGCCCCCAGGGGTTGGGCCCCTGGAGCTGGTTTTGGGGCCCCAGGGGTTAGGCCATTGGAGCTATGGTTCGGGCGCTCAGGGCTTGGTCTGCTGGAGCTGGTGTTGGGGCCCCCAGGGGTTGGGCCCCTGGAGCTATGGTTAGGGCGCTCTGGGGTTCGACCCCTGGAGCTGGTGTTGGGGCCCCCAGGGGTTGGGCTCCTGGAGCTGGTGTTGGGGCCCGCAGGGGGTGGGCCCCTGGAGCTGTGGTTGGGGCCCACGGGGGTTAGGCCCCTGGAGCTAAGGTTCGGTCGCTCAGGGGTTGGGCCCCTGGAGCTGGTGTTGGGGCCCCCAGGGTTTGGGCTCTGGAGCTGGGGTTGGGGCCCCTTGTGATTTGACCCCTGGAGCTATGGTTCGGGCGCTCAGGGGTTGGGTCCCTGGAAGTAGTGTTGGGGCCCCCAGGGGTTGGGCCCCTGGAGCTTGGGTTGGGGCCCCCAGGGGTTAGGCCCCTGGAGCTACGGTTCAAGCGCTCAGGAGTTGGGCCCCTGGAGCTGGTGTTCGAGCCCCAGGGTTTTGGTCCCTGGAGCTAGGGTTCGGGCGCTCAGGGGTTGGGCCCCTGGAGCTATGGTTCGGGCGCTCAGTGGTTGGGCCCCTGGAGCTGGGGTCGAGGGCCTCAGGGGTTGTGCCCCTGGAGCTGGGGTTGAGGCCCCCGGGGGTTAGGCCCCTGGAGCTATGGTTCGGACGCTCAGGGGTTGGGCCCCTGGAGTTGGTGTTGGGGCCTCCAGGGGTTGGGCCCCTGAAGCTGGGGTTGGGGCCCCAGGGGTTAAGCCATATGACCTATGGTTCAGGAGCTCAGGTGTTGGGCCCTTGGAGCTATGGTTCGGGCGCTCAGGGGTTGGGCCCCTAGAGCTATGGTTCGGGCGCTCAGGGGTTGGGCCCCTGGAGCTGGTGTTGGGGCCCCCAGGGGTTAGGCACCTGGAGGTATTGTTCGGTCGCTCAGGCGTTGGGTCCTTGGAGCTGGTGTTGGGGCCCCTGACCTAAAGTCACCCCCTGCTCTCCCATCCCCCACACAGACAGTCCCCACTCCATCACAGTAATGCCCAGAGCATTTCACGCATGGAGCAACAGTAACACTGTGTGGCCATGCAGGGTAACGCCCAGAGCATTTCCTGCAAAGAGCAAGAGTGACACCGTGTGGACACATAGGGTAATGCACAGAGCATTTCCCCGCATGGAGCAACAGTGACACCATGTAGCCACACAGGGTAATACACAGAGCATTTCCCCGCATGGAGCAACAGTGACAGCATGTGGTCACGCAGAGTAATGCACAGAGCATTTCCTGCATGGAGCTATGGTTCGGGAGCTTTGGGGTTGGGCCCCTGGAGCTGGTGTTCGGGCTCCAAGGGGTTGGGCCCCTGGAGCTGGTGTTGGGGGCCCCCAGGGGTTAGGCCACTGGAGCTATGGTTCGGGCACTCAGGGGTTGGGCCCGTGGAGCTGTTGTTGGGGCCCCCAGGGGTTAGGCCCCTGAAGGTATTGTTCGGGCGCTCAGGGGTTGGGCCCTTGGAGCTCTTGATGAGGCCTCCAAGGGATTAGGCCCCTGGAGCTATGGTTAGGGCGCTCTGGGGTTAGGCCCCTGGAGCTGGTGTTCGAGCCCCCAGGGGTTGGGCTCCTTGAGCTGGTGTTGGGGCCCCCAGGGGTTGGGCCCCTGGAGCTGTGGTTGGGGCCCACGGGGGTTAGGCCCCTGGAGCTATGGTTCGGGCGCTCACGGGTTGGGCCGCTGGAGCTGGTGTTGGGGCCCCCAGGGGTTGGGCCCCTGGAGCTATGGTTAGGGCGCTCTGGGGTTCGGCCCCTGGAGCTGGTGTTGGGGCCCCCAGGGGTTGGGCTCTGGAGCTGGGGTTGGGGCCCCCTGTGATTTGACCCCTGGAGCTATGGTTCGGGCGCTCAGGGGTTGGGCCCCTGGAGCTGATTTTGGGGCCCCCAGGGGTTGGGCCCATGGAGCTAGGGTTGGGGACCCCCAGGGGTTAGGCCCCTGGAGCTTTGGTTCGGGCGCTCAGGGGTTGGGCCCCTGGAGCTGGTGTTGGGGCCCCAAGGTGTTGGGCCCCTGGAGCTGGTTTTGGGGCCCCAGGGGTTAGGCCCCTGGAGTTATGGTTCGGAAGCTCAGGGGTTTGGCCCCTGGCGCCATGGTTCGGGCGCTCAGGGGTTGGGCCCTTGGAGCTGGAGTGGGGGCCCCCACGTGTTAGACCCCTGGAGCTATGGTTCGGGCACTCAGGGGCTGGGCCCGTGGAACTGGTGTTGGGGCCCCCAGGGGTTAGGCCCCTGGAGGTATTGTTCGGGCACTCAGGGGTTGGGCCCTTGGAGCTGGTGATGGGGCCCCCAAGGGTTTAGGCCCCTGGAGCTATGGTTCGGGCGCTCAGGGGTTGGGACCCTGGAGCTGGTGTTGGGCCCCCAGGGGTTGGGCCCCTGGAGCTGGTTTTGGGGCCCCAGGGGTTAGGCCCTTGGAGCTATGGTTCGGGCGCTCTGGGGTTCGACCCCTGGAGCTGGTGTTGGGGCCCCCAGGGGTTGGGCTCCTGGAGCTGGTGTTGGGGCCCGCAGGGGGTGGGCCCCTGGAGCTGTGGTTGGGGCCCACGGGGGTTAGGCCCCTGGAGCTGAGGTTCGGTCGCTCAGGGGTTGGGCCCCTGGAGCTGGTGTTGGGGCCCCCAGGGTTTGGGCTCTGGAGCTGGGGTTGGGGCCCCTTGTGATTTTACCCCTGGAGCTATGGTTCGGGCGCTCAGGGGTTGGGTCCCTGTAAGTAGTGTTGGGGCCCCCAGGGGTTGGGCCCCTGGAGCTGGGGTTGGGGCCCCCAGGGGTTAGGCCCCTGGAGCTACGGTTCAGGCGCTCAGGAGTTGGGCCCCTGGAGCTGGTGTTTGGGCCCCCAGGGTTTGGGCCCCTGGAGCTGGTGTTCGAGCCCCAGGGTTTTGGTCCCTGGAGCTAGGGTTCGGGCGCTCAGGGGTTGGGCCCCTGGAGCTATGGTTCGGGCGCTCAGTGGTTGGGCCCATGGAGCTGGAGTCGAGGGCCTCAGGGGTTGGGCCCCTGGACCTGGGGTTGAGGCCCCCGGGGGTTAGGCCCCTGGAGCTATGGTTCGGACGCTCAGGGGTTGGGCCCCTGGAGTTGGTGTTGGGGCCTCCAGGGGTTGGGCCCCTGAAGCTGGGGTTGGGGCCCCAGGGGTTAAGCCATTTGACCTATGGTTCAGGAGCTCAGTGGTTGGGCCCTTGGAGCTATGGTTCGGGCGCTCAGGGGTTGGGCCCCTGGATCTGGTGTTGGGGCCCCCAGGGGTTAGGCACCTGGAGGTATTGTTCGGTCGCTCAGGCGTTGGGTCCTTGGAGCTGGTGTTGGGGCCCCTGACCTAAAGTCACCCCCTGCTCTCCCATCCCCCACACAGACAGTCCCCACTCCATCACAGTAATGCCCAGAGCATTTCAGGCATGGAGCAACAGTAACACTGTGTGGCCATGCAGGGTAACGCCCAGAGCATTTCCTGCATAGAGCAAGAGTGACACCGTGTGGACACATACGGTAATGCACAGAGTATTTCCCCGCATGGAGCAACAGTGACACCATGTAGCCACACAGGGTAATACACAGAGCATTTCCCCGCATGGAGCAACAGTGACAGCATGTGGTCACGCAGAGTAATGCACAGAGCATTTCCTGCATGGAGCTATGGTTCGGGAGCTTTGGGGTTGGGCCCCTGGAGCTGGTGTTCGGGCTCCAAGGGGTTGGGCCCCTGGAGCTGGTGTTGGGGGCCCCCAGGGGTTGGGCTCCTTGAGCTGGTGTTGGGGCCCCCAGGGGTTGGGCCCCTGGAGCTGTGGTTGGGGCCCACGGGGGTTAGGCCCCTGGAGCTATGGTTCGGGCGCTCAGGGTTTGGGCCGCTGGAGCTGGTGTTGGGGCCCCCAGGGGTTGGGCCCCTGGAGCTATGGTTAGGGCGCTCTGGGGTTCGGCCCCTGGAGCTGGTGTTGGGGCCCCTAGGGGTTGGGCCCCTGGAGCTGGTTTTGGGGCCCCAGGGGTTGGGCACATGGAGCTTGGGTTGGGGGCCCCCAGGGGTTAGGCCCCTGGAGCTTTGGTTCGGGCGCTCAGGGTTTGGGCCCCTGGAGCTGGTGTTGGGGCCCCAAGGTGTTGGGCCCCTGGAGCTGGTGTTGGGGCCCCAGGGGTTAGGCCCCTGGAGTTATGGTTCGGAAGCTCAGGGGTTTGGCCCCTGGCGCCATGGTTCGGGCGCTCAGGGGTTGGGCCCTTGGAGCTGGAGTGGGGGCCCCCACGTGTTAGACCCCTGGAGCTATAGTTCGGGCACTCAGGGGCTGGGCCCGTGGAACTGGTGTTGGGGCCCCCAGGGGTTAGGCCCCTGGAGGTATTGTTCGGGCACTCAGGGGTTGGGCCCTTGGAGCTGGTGATGAGGCCCCCAAGGGTTTAGGCCCCTGGAGCTATGGTTCGGGCGCTCAGGGGTTGGGACCCTGGAGCTGGTGTTGAGCCCCCAGGGGTTGGGCCCCTGAAGCTGGTTTTGGGGCCCCAGGGGTTAGGCCCTTGGAGCTATGGTTCGGGCGCTCAGGGCTTGGTCTGCTGGAGCTGGTGTTAGGGCCCCCAGGGGTTGGGCCCCTGGAGCTATGGTTAGGGCGCTCTGGGGTTCGACCCCTGGAGCTGGTGTTGGGGCCCCCAGGGGTTGGGCTCCTGGAGCTGGTGTTGGGGCCCGCAGGGGGTGGGCCCCTGGAGCTGTGGTTGGGGCCCACGGGGGTTAGGCCCCTGGAGCTAAGGTTCGGTCGCTCAGGGGTTGGGCCCCTGGAGCTGGTGTTGGGGCACCCAGGGTTTGGGCTCTGGAGCTGGGGTTGGGGCCCCTCGTGATTTGACCCCTGGAGCTATGGTTCGGGCGCTCAGGGGTTGGGCCCCTGGAGCTGGTTTTGGGGCCCCCAGGGGTTGGGCCCATGGAGCTGGGGTTGGGGTCCCCCAGGGGTTAGGCCCCTGGAGCTTTGGTTCGGGCGCTCAGGGGTTGGGCCCCCGAGCTGGTGTTGGGGCCCCAAGGGGTTGGGCACTTGGAGCTGGTGTTGGGGCCCCAGGGTTTAGGACCCTGGAGCTATGGTTCGGGCGCTCAGGGGTTAGGCCCCTGGAAGTAGTGTTGGGGCCTCCAGATGTTGGGACCCTGGAGCTGGGGTTGGGCCCCCGGGGGTTAGGCCCCTGGAGCTATGGTTCGGGCGCTCAGGGCTTGGTCTGTTGGAGCTGGTGTTAGGGCCCCCAGGGGTTGGGCCCCTGGAGCTATGGTTAGGGCGCTCTGGGGTTCGACCCCTGGAGCTGGTGTTGGGGCCCCAAGGGGTTGGGCCCCTTAAGCTGGGGTTGGGGCCCCAGGGGTTAAGCCATTTGACCTATGGTTCAGGAGCTCAGGGGTTGGGCCCTTGGAGCTATGGTTCGGGCGCTCAGGGGTTGGGCCCCTGGAGCTATGTTTCGGGCGCTCAGGGGTTGGGCCCCTGGAGCTGGTGTTGGGTCCCCCAGGGGTTAGGCACCTGGAGGTATTGTTCGGTCGCTCAGGCGTTGGGTCCTTGGAGCTGGTGTTGGGGCCCCTGACCTAAAGTCACCCCCTGCTCTCCCATCCCCCACACAGACAGTCCCCACTCCATCACAGTAATGCCCAGAGCATTTCACGCATGGAGCAACAGTAACACTGTGTGGCCATGCAGGGTAACGCCCAGAGCATTTCCTGCATAGAGCAAAAGTGACACCGTGTGGACACATAGGGTAATGCACAGAGCATTTCCCCGCATGGAGCAACAGTGACACCATGTGGTCACGCAGAGTAATGCACAGAGCATTTCCTGCATGGAGCTATGGTTCGGGAGCTTTGGGGTTGGGCCCCTGGAGCTGCTGTTGGGGCTCCCTGGGGTTGGTCCCCTGGTGCTGGTGTTGGGGGCCCCCAGGGGTTAGGCCACTGGAGCTATGGTTCGGGCACTCAGGGGTTGGGCCCGTGGAGCTGTTGTTGGGGCCCCCAGGGGTTAGGCCCCTGAAGGTATTGTTGGGCGCTCAGGGATTGGGACCCTGCAGCTGGTGTTGGGGCCCCCAGGGGTTGGGACCCTGGAGCTATGGTTAGGGCGCTCTGGGGTTCGGCCCCTGGAGCTGGTGTGGGGGCCCCCAGGGGTTGGGCACCTGGAGCTGGTTTTGGGGCCCCCAGGGGTTGGGCCCCTGAAGCTGGGGTTGGGGCCCCCAGGGGTTAGACCCCTGGAGCTTTGGTTCGGGCGCTCAGGGGTTGGGCCCCTGGAGCTGGTGTTGGGGCCCCAAGGGGTTGGGCCCCTGGAGCTGGTGTTGCGGCCCCAGGGGTTAGTCCCCTGGAGCTATGGTTCGGGCACTCATGGGTTGGGCCCCAGGAGCTGGTGTTGGGGCCCCCAGGGGTTAGGCACCTGGAGGTATTGTTCGGGCGCTCAGGCGTTGGGCCCTTGGAGCTGGTGTTGGGGTCCCTGACCTATAGTCACCCCCTGCTCTCCCATCCCCCACACAGACAGTCCCCACTCCATCACAGTAATGCCCAGAGCATTTCACGCATGAAGCAATAGTAACACTGTGTGGCCACGCAGGGTAACGCCCACAGCATTTCCTGCATGGAGCAACAGTGACACCATGTAGCCACACAGGGTAATACACAGAGCATTTCCCCGTATGAAGCAACAGTGGCACTATGTGGTCACGCAGGGTAATGCACAGAGCATTTCCTGCATGGAGCTATGGTTCGGGAGCTCTGGGGTTGGGCCCCTTGAGCTGGTGTTGGGGCTCCCAGGGGTTGGGCCCCTTGTGCTTGTGTTGGGGCGCCAGGGGTTTGGCCCCTGGCGCTATGGTTCGGGCGCTCAGGGGTTGGGCCCTTGGAGCTGGAGTGGGGGCCCCCAGGTGTTAGACCCCTGGAGCTATGGTTCGGGCACTCAGGGGTTGGGCCCGTGGAACTGGTGTTGGGGCCCCCAGGGGTTAGGCCCCTGGAGGTATTGTTCGGGCGCTCAGGGGTTGGGCCCTTGGAGCTGGTGATGGGGCCCCCAAGGGTTTAGTCCCCTGGAGCTATGGTTCGGGCGCTCAGGGGTTGGGACCCTGGAGCTGGTGCTGGGGCCCCCAGGGGTTGGGCCCCTGGAGCTGGTTTTGGGGACCCAGGGGTTAGGCCCCTGGAGCTATGGTTCGGGCGCTCAGGGCTTGGGCCGCTGGAGCTGGTGTTGGGGCCCCCAGCGGTTGGGCCCCTGGAGCTATGGTTAGGGCGCTCTGGGGTTCAGCCCCTGGAGCTGGTGTTGGGGCCCCCAGGGGTTGGGCCCCTGGAGCTGGTGTTGGGGCCCCCAGGGTTTGGGCTCTGGAGCTAGGGTTGGGGCCCCCTGTGATTTGACCCCTGGAGCTATGGTTCGGGCGCTCAGTGTTTGGACCCCTGCAGCTGGTTTTGGGGCCCCCGGGGGTTGGGCCCATGGAGCTGGGGTTGGGGGCCCCCAGGGGTTAGGCCCATGGAGGTTTGGTTCGGGCACTCAGGGGTTGGGCCCCTGGAGGTGGTGTTGGGTCCCCAAGGGCTTGGGCCCCTAGAGCTGGTGTTGGGGCCCCAGGGGTTAGGCCCCTGGAGCTATGGTACGGGCGCTCAGGGGTTGGGCCCCTGGAGCTATGGTTCGGAAGCTCAGGGGTTGGGCCCCTGGAGCTGGGGTAGAGGGCCCCAGGGGTTGGGCCCCTGGAGCTGGGGTTGGGGCCCCCGGGGGTTAGGCCCCTGGAGCTGGGGTAGGGGCCCCCAGGGGTTAGGCCCCTGGAGCTATGGTTCGGGCGCTCAGGGGTTGGGCCCTTGGAGCTGGGGTGCGGGCCCCCAGGTGTTAGGCCCCTGGAGCTGGTGCTGGGGCCCCAGGGGTTAGGCCCCTGCAGCTAGGGTTCGGGCGCTCAGGGGTTGGGCCCCGTAAGCTATGGTTCAGGCGCTCAGTGGTTGGGCCCCTGGAGCTGGGGTCAAGGGCCCCAGCGGTTGGGCCCCTGGAGCTGGGGTTCGGGCCCCCAGGGGTTAGGCACCTGGAGCTATGGTTCGGGGCCTCAGGCGTTGGGCCCTTGGAGCTGGTGTTGGGGCCGCTGACCTAAAGTCACCCCCTTCTCTCCCATCCCCCACACAGAGAGTCCCCACTCCATCACAGTAATGCCCAGAGCATTTCAGGCATGGAGCAACAGTAACACTGTGTGTTCATCCAGGGTAACGCCCAGAGCATTTCCGGCATAGAGCAAGAGTGACACCGTGTTGCCACATAGGGTAACGCACAGAGCAATTCCCCGCATGGAGCAACAGTGACACCATGTGGTCACGCAGGGTAATGCACAGAGCATTTCCTGCATTGAGCTATAGTTCAGGAGCTCTGGTGTTGGGCCCCTGGAGCTGGTGTTGGGGCTCCAAGGGGTTGGGCCCGTGGAGCTGGTGTTGGGGCCCCAGGGGTTAGGCCCCTGGCACTATGGTTCGGGTGCTCAGGGGTTGGGCCCGAGGAGCTGCAGTTGGGGCCCCCAGGGGTTAGGCCCCTGGAGCTATGGTTCGGGCACTGAGGGGTTGGGCCCATGGAGCTGGTGTTGGGGCTCCCAGGGGTTAGGCCCCTGGAGGTATTTTTCGGGCACTCAGGGGATGGGCCCTTGGAGCTGGTGATGGGGCCCCCAGGGATTATGCCCCTGGAGCTATGGTTCGGGCGCTCAGGGGTTGGGATCCTGGAGCTGGTGTTGGGGCCCCCAGGGGTAGGGCCCCTGGAGCTGGTGTTGGGGCCCCAGAGGTTAGGCCCCTGGAGCTATGGTTCGGGCACTCAGGGGTTGGGCCCATGGAGCTGGTGATGGAGCCCCCAGGGATTAGGCCCCTGGAGCTATGGTTCGGGCGCTCAGGGGTTGGGATCCTGGAGCTGGTGTTGGGGCCCGCAGGGGTTAGGCCCCTGGAGCTATGGTTCGGGCGCTCAGGGGTTGGGCCCCTGGAGCTGGTGTTGGCGCCCCCAGGGGTTAGGCCCCTGTGGCCCCAACACCAGCTCCAGGGGCCGAACCCCTGAGCGCCCTAACCATAGCTCCAGGATCCTAACCCCTAGGGGCCCCAACCTCAGCTTCAGGGGCCCAACCCTTGGGGGCCCCAACACCAGCTCCAGGGGCCCAACCCATGAACACCCGAACCATAGCTACAGGGTCCTAACCCCAGGAGGCCCCAATCCCAGATCCAGGGGTCCAAACCATGGGGCCCTCAACCCCAGCTCCAGGGGCCCAACCACTGAGCGCCCGAACCATAGCTCCAGGGGCCCAACCCCTCAGCGCCCGAACCATAGCTCCAGGGGCCTAACCCCTGGGGCCCCAACACCTGCTCCAGGGGCCCAACCCCTGAGCGCCCGAACCATAGCTCCACGGGCGTAACTCCTAGGGGCCACAAATCGAGCTCCAGGGGCCCAACCCCTGTGGGCCCCAACACCAGCTCAAGGGGCCCAACCCCTGAGTGCCTGAACCATAGCTCCAGGGGCCCAACCCCTGAGCGCACGAACCATAACTCCAGGGGCCTAACCCCTGGGGCCCCAACACCAGCTCCAGGGGCCCAACCCCTGGGGGCCCCAACATCAGTTCCAGGGGCCCAACCCCTGGGGGCCCCAACATCAGTTCCAGGGGCCCAACCCCTGAGCGCCCGAACGATAACTACAGGGGCATAAACCCTGGGGGCCCCCACCCCAGCTCCAAGGGCCCAACCCCTGAGTGCCCGAACCATTGGTCCAGGGGCCCAACCCCTGAGCGCCTGAACCATAGCTCCAGGGGCCTAACCCCTGGGGCCCCAACACCAGCTCCAGGGGCCAAACCCCTGCGGGCCCCAACACCAGCTCCAGGGGCCATCCCCTGAGCGCCCGAATCATAGTTCCAGGGGCCTAACCCCTAGGGGCCCGAATGGCAGCTCCAGGCGCCTAACCCCTGGGGGCCCCAACACCAGCTCCTGGGGCCCAACCCCTGAGCGCCCGAACCATAGGTTCAGGGGCCTAACCCCTGGGGACCCCAACCCCAGCTCCAGGGGCCAAACCCCTGGGGGCCCCAACACTAGCTCCAGGGGCCCAACCCATGAGCGCCCGAACCATAGCTCCAGGGGAATAACCCCCGGGGGCCCCACCCCAGATCAAGGGTCCCAACCCCTGGAGGCCCCAACACCAGCTCCAGGGGCCCAACCCCTGAGCGCCCGAACCATAGTTCCAGGATCCTAATCCCTAGGGGCCCCAACCTCAGCTTCAGGGTCCCAACCCTTGGGGGCCCCAACACCAGCTCCAGGGGCCCAACCCTTGAACACCCGAACCATAGCTCCAGGGGCCTAACCCCAGGGGGCTCCAATCCCAGATCCAGGGGTCCAAACCATGGGGCCCTCAACCCCAGCTCCAGGGGCCCAACCACTGAGCGCCCGAACCATAGCTCCAGGGGCCCAACCCCTCAGCGCCCGAACCATAGCTCCAGGGGCCTAACCCCTGGGGCCCCAACACCGGCTCCAGGGGCCCAACCTCTGAGCGCCCGAACCATAGCTCCACGGGCGTAACCCCTAGGGGCCACAAATCGAGATCCAGGGGCCCAACCCCTCTGGACCCCAACACCAGCTCCAGGGGCCCAACCCCTGAGTGCCTGAACCATAGCTACAGGGGCTCAACCCCTGAGCGCACGAACCATAACTCCAGGGGCCTAACCCTGGGGCCCCAACACCAGCTCCAGGGGCCCAACCCCTGGGGGCCCCAACATCAGTTCCAGGGGCCCAACCCCTGGGGGCCCCAACACCAGCTCCAGGGGCCCAACCCCTGAGCGCCCGAACGATAACTACAGGGGCATAAACCCTGGGGGCCCCCACCCCAGCTCCAAGGGCCCAACCCCTAAGTGCCCGAACCATTGGTCCAGGGGCCCAACCCCTGAGCGCCTGAACCATAGCTCCAGGGGTCTAACCCCTGGGGCCCCAACACCAGCTCCGGGGGCCAAACCCCTGGGGGCCCCAACACCAGCTCCAGGGGCCCATCCCCTGAGCGCCCGAATCATAGTTCCAGGGGCCTAACCCCTAGGGGCCCGAATGGCAGCTCCAGGCGCCTAACCCCTGGGGGCCCCAACACCAGCTCCAGGGGCCCAACCCCTGAGCGCCCGAACCAAAGGTCCAGGGGCCTAACCCCTGGGGGCCCCAACCCCAGCTCCAGGGGCCAAACCCCTGGGGGCCCCAACACTAGCTCCAGGGGCCCAACCCATGAGCGCCCGAACCATAGCTCCAGGGGAGTAACCCCCGGGGGCCCCACCCCAGATCAAGGGTCCCAACCCCTGGGGGCCCCAACACCAGCTCCAGGGGTCCAACCTCTGAGCGCCCGAACCATAGCTGCAGGGGACTAACCCCTGGGGGCCAAAACACAAGCTCCAGGGGCCCAAACCCTCAGCGCCCGAACAATACTTCCATGGGCCTAACCCCTGGGGGCCCCCACCCCAGCTCTAAGGGCCCAAACCATGGGTGCCCCAACACCGGCTCCAGGGGCCCAACCCCTGAGCGCCCGAACCATAGCTCCAGGGGCCCAACCCCTGGGGGCCCCAACACCAGCTTCAGGGGCCCAACCCCTGAGCGCCCGAACCATAGCTCCACGGGCCTAATCCCCGCGGGCCCCAACCACAGCTCCAGTGGCCCAACCCCTGCAGACCCCAACACCAGCTCCAGGAGCCCAAACCCTGGGGGCCGAACACCAGCTCCAGGGGCCCAACCCCAGAGCGCCCGAACCATAGCTCCAGGGGCCCAACCCCTGGGGGCCCCAACCCCAGCTCCAGCGGCCCAACCCCTGAGCACCCGAACCATAGCTCTTGGGGCCTAACCCCTGGGGCCCCAACACCAGCTCCAGGGGCCCAACCCCTGGGGGCCCGAACACCAGCTAAAGGGTCCCAACCCCTGAGCGCCCGAACCATGCTTCCAGGGGCCTAATCCCTGGGGGCCCCATCACCAGCTCCAAGGACCCAACCCCTGAGCGCCCGAACAATAGCTCCAGGGGCCTAACCCCTGGGGGCCCCAACACCAGCTCCACGGTCCCAACTCATGAGTGCCCGAACCATAGCTCCAGGGGCCTAACCCCTGGGGGCCCCAACCCCAGCTCCAAGGGCCCAAACCCTGAGCGCCCGAAAATAGCGCCAGGGGCCTAACCCCTAGGACCCCAACACCAGATGCAGGGGCACAACCCCTGGGAGCCCCAACACCACCTCCAGGGACCCAACCCCAGAGCTCCCGAACCATAGCTTCAAGCAGGAAATGCTCAGTGCATTACCTTGCATGACCACATGGTGTCACTGTTCCTCTATGCGGGGAAATGCTCTGTGCCTTACCCTGTGTGGCTATATGGTATCACTGTTGCTCCATGCGGGGAAATGCTCTGTGCATTACCCCATGTGGCCACACGGTGTCACTCTTGCCCCATGCAGGAAATGCTCTGGGCATTACCCTGCATGGCCACACAGTGTTACTGTTTCTCCATGCGTGAAATGCTCTGGGCATTACTGTGATGGAGTGGGGACTGTCTGTGTGGGGGATGGGAGAGCAGGGGGTAACTTTAGGTCAGGGGCCGCAACACCAGCTCCACAGGCCCAACCACTGAGCGCCCGAACCACAGCTCCAGGGGCCTAACCCCTGGGGGCCCGAACATCAGCTCCAAGGGCCAAACGCCTGAGCGCCCGAACAATACCTCCAGGTGCCAAACCCCTGGGGGCCCCAACACCAGCTCAAGGGCCCAACCCCTGAGCGCCCGAAGCATAGGTCCAGGGGCCCAACCCCTGAGCACCTGAACCATAACTGAAATGGCCTAACTCCTGGGGCCCCAACACCAGCTCCAGGGGCCCAACCCCTTGGGGGTCCCAACACCAGCTCCAGGGGCCCAACCCCTGACCGCCCGAACCATAGCTCCAGCGGCCTAAACCCTAGGGGCCCCAACTCTAGCTCCAGGGGCCCAACCCCTGGGGGCCCCAACACCAGCTCGAGGGGCCCAACCCCTGAGCACCGGAACCATAGCTCCAGGGGCCAAACGCCTGAGCGCCCGAACCCTACCTCCAGGGACCTAACCCTTGGGGCTCGAACATCAGCTCCAGGGGCCTAACCCCTGGGGACCCCAACACCAGTTCCAGGGGCCCAAACCCTGAGCGCCCGAACAATAGCTCTAGGGGCCCTACCCCTGGGGGCCCCAAAACCAGCTCCAGGGGCTGAACCCCTGAGCGCGTAAACCATAGCTCCACTGGCCTAAGCCCCAGGAGCCCCAACCCCAGCTCCAGGGCCCCAACCCCTGAGCGCCCGAACCATAGCTCCGGGGCCTTACCCCTGGGGCCCCAACACCAGCTCCAGGGGCCCAACCAATAAGCGTCCGAACCATAGCTCCAGGGGCCCAACCACTGGGGGCCCTAAAACCACCTCCAGGGCCCCAACCCCTGAGCGCCCGAACCATAGCTCCAGGGGACCAAACCTTGAGCGCCTGAACCATAGCTCAAATGGCCTAACCCCTGGTGTCCCAACACCAGCTCCAGGGGCCCAACCCCTGGGGCCCTCGACCCCAGCTGCAGGGGCCCAACCACTGAGCGCCCGAACCATAGTTCCAGGGGCCCAACCCCTGAGCGCCCGAACCCTAGCTCTAGGTACCAAACCCCTGGGGCTCCAACACCAGCTCCAGGGGCCCAACCCCTGGTGGCCTCGACCCCAGCTCCAAGGGCCCAACCCCTGAGCGCCCGAACCATAGCTCCAGTGGCCTAACCCCTGGGGACCCAACAAAAGCTCCAGGGGCCCAGCCACTGGGGGCCCCAACACTAGCTCCAGTGGCCGAGCCCCTGAGCTCCCGAACCATAGCTCCAGGGGTCTTACACCTGGGGGCTCCCACACAAGCTCCAAGGGCCCAACCTCTGAGCGCCCGAACCATTGCTCCAGGGGCCTAACCCCTGGGGGCCCCAAAACCAGCTACAGGGGCCTAACCCCCGGGGGCCCCAACCCCAGCTCCAGGGGCCCAACCCCTGGGGCACTCGACCCCTGCTCTAGGGGCCCAACCCCTGAGCGCCCGAAGCATAGCTAAAGTGGCCCAACCCCTGAGCGCCCGAACCATAGCTCCAGGGGCCTAACCCCTGAGGCCCCAACACCAGCTCCAGGAGCCCAACCCCTTGGGGCCCGAACACCAGCTCCGGGCGCCCAACACCTGAGCGCCCGAACCAAAGCTCCAGGGGCCTAACCCCTGAGGGCCCCAACCCCAGCTCCAGGGGCCCAACCCCTGGGGTCCGAACACCAGCTCCAAGGGCCAAACGCCTGAGCGCCCGAACAATACCTCCAGGTGCCAAACCCCTGGGGGCCCCAACACCAGCTCAAGGGCCCAACCCCGGAGAGCTCGAACCATAGGTCCAGGGGCACAACACCTGAGCGCCTGAACCATAGCTGAAATGGCCTAACTCCTGGGGCCCCAACACCAGCTCCAGAGGTTCAACCCCTTGGGGGTCCCAACACCAGCTCCAGGGGCCCAACCCCTGAGCGCCCGAACCATAGCTCCAGGGGCCTAACCCCTAGGGGCCCCAACCCTAGCTCCAGGGGCCCAACCTCTGGGGGCCCCAACACCAGCTCCAGGGGCCCAACCCCTGAGCGCTGGAACCATAGCTCTAGGGGCCAAACGCCTGAGCGCCCGAACCCTTCCTCCAGGTACCTAACCCTTGGGGCTCGAACATCAGCTCCAGGAGCCTGACCCCTGGGGAACCCAACACCAGTTCCAGGGGCCCAAACCCTGAGCACCCGAACCATAGCTCCAGGGGCCTAACCCCTGGGGCCCCAACACCAGCTCCAGGGGCCAAACCCCTGGGGGCCCCAACACCAGCTCCAGGGGCCCAACCCTTGAGCGCCCGAACCATAGCTCCAGGGGCCTAACTCCAAGGGGCCCCAACCCCAGCTCCAGGGGCCCAACCCCTAGGGTCCCCAAAACCAGCTCCAGGGGCCGAGCCCCTGAGCGCGTAAACCATAGCTCCACTGGCCTAAGCCCCGGGAGCCCCAACCCCAGCTCCAGGGGCCCAACCACTGAGCGCCCGAAACATAGCTCCGGGGCCTTACCCCTGGGGCCCCAACACCAGCTCAAAAATGGTTTGAAGACCTCAAGCTGCAGAGACACCACCAGCAAGCGACCCGTGCCCCACGCTGCAGGGGAAGGCGAAAAACCTCCAGGGCACGTGCCAATCCGCCCTGGAGGAAAATTCCTTCCCGACCCCAAATATGGCGATCAGCTAAACCCTGAGCATGTGGGCAAGAGTCACCAGCCAGCACCCAAGAAGGAGTTCTCCGCAGCAACTCAGTACCCATCGCATGCAACATCTCCCCGCAGACCATTGAGCAGACCTGTCTAGTGGTAATTCAAGATCAATTGCCCAAATTAACGATCCTATCATAACATCCCCTCCATATATTTATCAAGCTTTGTCTTAAAGCCAGGAAAGTCTTTTGCCCCTACTACTTCCCTCGGAAGGCTATTCCAGAACTTCACTCCCCTAATGGTCAGAAACCTTCGTCTAATTTCAAGCCTAAACTTCCTAATATCCAGTTTATACCCATTCGTCCTCGTGGTTACATTAGTACTAAACTTAAATAATTCCTCTCCCTCCCTAACGTTAACCCCCTTGATATATTTATATAGGGCGAGCATATCCCCCCTCAGCCTTCTTTTGGCCAGGCTAAACAAGCCAAGCTCTTTGAGTCTCCTTTCATAAGGCAGTTTTTCCATTCCTCGGATCATCCTCGTAGCCCGTCTCTGAACCTGTTCCAGTTTGAATTCATCCTTCTTGAACATGGGACACCAGAACTGCACACAGTATTCCAGATGGGGTCTCACCAACGCCGTATACAACGGTACTAACACCTCCTTATCCTTGCAGGAAATACCCCGCCTGATGCATCCCAAAATCGCATTTTGCTTTTTTAACAGCCGTATCACATTGGCGACTCATAGTCATCCTGCTATCAACCAGTACCCCAAGGTCCTTCTCTTCTTCCGTCGCTTCCAACTGATGCGCCCCCAACGTATATCCAAAATTCTTATTATTAGTTCCTAAATGCATGACCTTGCACTTCTCACTATTGTCCAGGGGCCCAACCCCTGAGCGCCCGAACCATAGCTCCAGGGGCCTAAACCCTGGGGACCCAAACCAAGCTCCAGGGGCCCAAACCCTGGTCCCCCAACGCGAGCTCCAGGGGCCCAACCCCTGAGTGCCCAAACCAGAGCTCCGGGGATCTAATCCCTGGGGGCCCCAGCACCAGCTCCAGGGGCCCAACCCCTGAGCGCCCGAACCATAGCTCTAGGGGCCCAACCGCTGAGCGCCCGAACCATAGCTCCAGAGGCCAACCCCTGAGCGCCTGAACCATAGCTCAAATAGCCTAACCCCTGGGGCCCCAACACCTGCTCCAGGGGCCCAACCCCTGGGGGCCCCAACACCAGCTCCAGGGGGCCAACCCCTGAGCGCCCAAACCATGGCTCCAGGGGCCTAACCCCCGGGGGCCCCAACCCCAGCTCCAGGGGCCCAACCCCTGGGGCCCTCGACCCCAGCTCCAGGGGCCCAACCACTGAGCGCCCGAACCATAGCTCCAGGGGCCAAACCCCTGAGCGCCCGAACCCTAGCTCCAAGGGCCTAACCCGTTGGGGCCCCAACACCAGCTCCAAGGGCTCAACCCCTGAGAGCCCGAACAATACCTCCAGGGGCCTAAGCCCTGGGGGCCCCAATACCAGCTCCACGGGCCCAACCCCTGAGTGCCCGAACCATAGCTCCAGGGGCCTAACCCTTGTGGGCCCCCACCCCAGCTCCAAGGATCCAACCCCTGTGTGCCCGAACCATAGCGCCAGGGGCCTAACCCCTGGGGCCCCAACACCAGCTCCAGGGGCCCAACCCCTGTGAGCCCCAACACCAGCTCCAGGGGCCCAACCCCAGAGCTCCCGAACAATAGCTCCATGCAGGAAATGCTCTGTGCATTACCCTGCGTGAACACATGGTGTCACTGTTGCTCCATGCGGGGAAATTCTCTGTGTATTACCCTGTGTGGCTACATGGTGTCGCTGTTGCTCCATGCGGGGAAATACTCTGTGCATTACCCTATGTGGCCACACGGTTTCATTCTTGCTCCATGCAGGAAATGCTCTGGGCATTAAACTGCATGGCCACACAGTGTTACTCATGCTCCACGCGTGAAATGCTCTGCGCATTACTGTGATGGAGTGGGGACTGTCTGTGTGGGGGATGGGAGAGCATGGGGTGACTTTATGTCAGGGGCCCCAACACCAGCTTCAGGGGCCCAACCCTTGAGCGCTCGAACCATAGCTCCAGGGGCCTAACCCCTGGGGGCCCTAACCCCAGGTCCAGGGGCCCAACACCTGGGGGCTACAACACCAGCTCTAGGGTCCCAACCTCTGAGCGCCCGAACCACAGCTCCAGGGGCCCAACCCCTGAGCGCCCGAACCATAGCTCCAGGCGCCTAACCCCTGGGGCCCCAACACCAGCTCCAGGGGCCCAACCCCTGGGGGCCCCAACACGAGCTCCAGGGGCACAACCCGTGAGCGTCTGAACCACAGCTCCACGGGCCTAACCCCAGGGGGCTCCAACCCCAGCTCCAGGGGTCCAAACCCTGGGGCCCTTGACCCCAGCTTCAGGAGCCCAACCCGTGAGCGCCCGAACCATAGCTCCAGGGGCCCAACCCCTGAGCGACCGAACCATAGCTCCAGGGGCCCAAACCCTGGGGGCCCCAACACCAGCTCCAGGGGCCCAACCCATGAGCACCCGAACCATACCTCCAGGGGCCTAACCCGGGGGGCCCCAACACGAGCTCCAGGGGCCCAACCCCTGGAGGCCCCAACACCAGCTCCAGGGGCAGAACCCCTAAGCGTCCGAACCAAAGCTCCAGGGGCCTAACCCCCGGGGGCCCCAACCCAAGCTCCAGGAGCCCAACCCCTGGGGCCCCAGCACCAGCTCCAGGGGCCCAACCCCTGAGCACCCGAACCATAGATCCAGGGGCCTAACCCCAGGGGATCCCAACGCCAGCTCCAGGGGCCCAACCCCTCTGGGCCCCAACACCAGCTCCAGGAGCCCAACCCCTGGGGGCCCTAACACCAGCTCCAGGGGCCCAACCACAGAGCGCCCGAACCATAGCTCCAGGGGCCCAACCCCTGGGGGCCCCAACACCAGCTCCAGGGGCGCAACCCCTGAGCGCCCGACTATAGGTCCAGGGGCCTAAAACCTGGGGCCCCAACACCAGCTCCAGGGACCCAAACCCTGGGGGCCCCAAAACCAGCTCCAGAGGCACAACTCCTGAGCGCCCAAATCATAGCTTCAGGGGCCCAAACCCTGGGGCCCCAACACCAGCTCCAGGGGCCCAACCCCTGAGCGCCCGAACCATAGCTTCAGAGGCCTCACCCCTAGTGGTCCCCACCCCAGCTCCAGGGGCCCAACCCATGGGGGCCCCAACACCAGCTCCAGGGGCCCAACCCCTGAGGCCCTCGACCCCAGCTCCAGGGGCCCAACCCCTGATCGCCCGAACCATAGCTCCAGGGGCCTAACCCCCGGGGCCCCAACCCCAGCTCCAGGTGTCCAACCCCTGGGGGCCCCAACACCAGCTCAAGGGGCCAAACCCCAGAGCGCCCGAACCATAGCTCCAGGGGCCCAACCCCTGGGGGCCTCAACATCAGCTACAGGGGCCCAATCTATGAGCGCCCGAACCATAGCTACAGGGGTCTAACCCCTGGGGCACCAACACCAGCTCCAGTGGCCCAACCCCTGGTGCCCAAACACCAGCTCCAGGGGCCTAAACCCTGAGTGCCCGAATCATAGCTCCACGGGCCTTACACCTGGGGGCCCCCACCCAAGCTCCAAGGGCCCAGCCCCTGAGCGCCCGAACCATAGCTCCAGGGGCCTAACCCCTGGAGGCCCAAACCCCAGCAACAGGGGCCTAACCCCCGGGGGCCCCAACCCCAGCTCCAGGGGCCCAACCCCTGAGCGCCCGAAGCATAGCTACAGTGGCCCAACCCCTGAGCGCCCGAACCATAGCTCCAGGGGCCTAACCCCTGAGGCCCCAAGACCAGCTCCAGGAGCCCAACCCCTTGGGGCCCCAACACCAGCTCCGGGCGCCCAACCCCTGAGCGCCCGAACCATAGCTCCAGGGGCCTAACCCCTGGGGCCCCAACACCAGCTCCAGGGGCCCAACCCCTGGGGGCTAAAACACCAGCTTCAGGGTCCCAACCCCTGAGCTCCCAAACCATAGCTCCAGGGGCCTAATCCCTGGGGGCCCCAACACCAGCTCCAGGGACCCAACCCCTGGGGGCAACAAAACCAGCTCCAGAGGCACAACTCCTGAGCGCCCAAATCATAGCTTCAGGGGCCCAAACCCTGGGGCCCCAACACCAGCTCCAGGGGCCCAACCCCTGGGGGCCCCAACACGAGCTCCAGGGACCCAACCCCTGAGCGCCCGAACCATAGCTCCAGGGGCCAAACCCCTGGGGGCCCCAACCCGAGCTCCAGGGGCCCAATCCCTGGGGACCCCAACACCAGCTCCAGGGGCACAACCCGTCAGCGTCTGAACCACAGCTCCACGGGCCTAACCCCAGGGGGCCCCAACCCCAGCTCCAGGGGTACAAACCCTGGGGCCCTTGACCCCAGCTCCAGGAGCCCAACCCCTGGGGGCCCTAACACCAGCTCCAGGGGCCCAACCCCAGAGTGCCCGAACCATAGCTCCAGGGGCCCAACCCCTGGGGGCCCCAATA